>NC_136746.1:17026140-17196140 GCF_936440315.1 Barbus barbus | reverse complement strand
TTTTTCAGCTTAAATTGTACATGTAATTAAAGGCTTCTCTGGAACCTTTCATGTCTCCCCTGCAATCTAGAAATCCAAAGCCAAGAAAACATGTTTTTCGGGGTTCTCGTCGTACTTTCATGTCTGCGTGGCTGCAAAATGTTCGTTTACATGTATAGCGAATGGACAGCTTCCAAATACACAGGGCAAAAGTCTAGGTTACAGTGAAGAAAGGCCTTGTCACAATCCGTAAGCCTGAAACATCTCAGAGAGTCGCCCTCCGAGTGCTGAAATCATCAGATCGGCCCTCTCGTGTGTCCTGGGAGAAGAGAGGAATGCATAACGTTACCCAGCTCTCGCAGCCCCTCTCTAAACACACTTCCATGTTCATACTATTATCCATTCTTCACGTCCAATTGCTCTGTTATGGTAATCGTCAGAAGCTCACCATGGCGTAATTACTTACAGCTGACTTAAGAAAGGAATATTCCACACCCCCATGGTCTGACTGCTGGCTTTTTCTGCACTATTAACCCATTCCTGTTTATTAATGCCTTCCTGCTAATGCAAAGGGGCCACTTCATGAGATCCATCATCACGCCAGGCCTATTAGCAAAGTGGCCCCACATTCTGGCAATATTTCTCAGTCCCCGTAGCGTTCTCCCTCTTCGGTCCTCTTGCACGGCCGTTTAATTACCTCAGTAAACGGGCTGCGGTCCTATTAGCCTCTTGTTGCTTTGAGTTGCTGAGTGCCTGGTCATGTGAATATCAACAGGGCTCCGTTTCCGCGTTTGTGCGGGTTTGGTAGTTTTCCGCGGTGAGCGATCACAGCCAAATGTAATGCGTGATTATGAGACAATATAGGTATGTAATGAATCTTAAGGGGTTTTATGAATGATCAGAGAGGTGCTTGTTTACCTCAGGATTGTTTCCTGTCGAATAATGCGTGTAAACCCAAATGTTACGGCATGAAGTGAAGTCAATTCCTGGGCCTTTGCTGGAATACCTATCGTTTTTTTCTGTGAAATCTCCCCTCCTCAAAAAATGTTTCCACCTCAATCATAACCTGAATAATTTGGTATTCACACCAATTTGCCATTTAGAGCTGTGCTAATAAGCTCAGGATTTATTGCATTAAGCATTGTGGGTTTGGCTACGAATGGCAGAGCTGAGTTCCAGAGCCTCTCCTTTGATTCCAGTCATACACATCACCCTGCAATTACTGGACCTGATCTGGAAACTGTCAAGCATGACTGCTGCATTATTGGAATTATTGCAATTACACACAGGTAATTGACCCACTATCAGCCAAGATGTTAAACTCTAACTCACTGGTGTAAGTCCCTGTTGAGCTCACTTCCGTCCACTCTATCTCTCACTTGCTCACTCTTGTGCATTGGAATGGCAGGACTTTAACACTATGTCTTAGTGTTGAGAATACTGTACTGTGTATGCACTATTGTGACACCACTATTCCTTATCAGGTTTTCTCACTTTTTTCACACATCTAGAATGAATGGAAACAAATAATTTTAACAGGAATAAATTAAAATATGTGGTATTTTGAAAATACAAGATACAAGATGTTAATAGTAATGAAGCTATATTAATATATACTGGGATCTCCAAATTTGAGATTGCACTGAAAATTTAAAATGTAGCTTAAAGGGATTGTTCACCCAAAAATTTAAATTTCTTTCATTAATTCAATTCAATTGGAATTTCTTCCAAAAATTGTCTCGCATCCTATAGCGTTTACTGTCTAACATTAATTCACAGCAGTACCCATTACAAAATACAAAACACACACACACACAAAAAAAACTCTAAACTCTAAAAACTCTAAAACTTGAAAATAACAAAGTCTTTCAATTTTAAAAGTGACACATTTTGGGAAAAAAAATAAAAAATTAAGATTCTGCACTATAGGCACTACTAATCAAATAAGCAAATTTGTGACACCTGATTATGTGAAATTCTTTGTACATATCGTCAGAACTGACCTGACATATATAGTATACAACAGACTGTTGGACCATACTGTATATAGAGTGACATCTATTTTTTTTATAATGAATATATAATAATAATAATTATTATTATTATTAATGTATTTTATGGCGGTTGTACAATTACATGTGTGAAAAAAATAATAATTTGGGTAATCAAAAAAAAGGCAATGCATTTCCAGTACTGCATGAATCTCATGCTAACATGAACAATCCTAAAAAGGCACAGTCTTGGCACAGTTAAAATGTCAGCTGATTTGTATTGAAAAACAAAACTTTTAAATTATGTTCCCAGCTCTTAGCGAGGATGTTGACCATTATCTCCTCTGAGCGCAGTCCCAGTACTGCCCCCCTCTTGTCCCAGCCATCCTTCATTAATGTCACACACAGTAGCCTCTGCATCCATTGTACATTTCTCTCTCTCTAGCCAGTCCTCACCTCTGAGAAAGAGAGTGAGAGAATACAGAGTGGACCGCACAGCCAATCAACTGCAGCTAACTCACATCTGAATTAAGCTGTGTAAAACAGGCCCCAGGGCTGGTTGCTAAGCAGTGAGATGGGCTTGCCGATTTCCACTGGGAACCAGAGGACAGTGAGAAGGGTTTTTTTTTGTCTTCCTCATGGATGGGAAGAGCAGAGGACATTGCGAGCAGCCCCTGTAATAATGAGACCTCACGTCCCCAGCCAAATATCGCCTTAGCTCTGAGAAACAGGCGTGAATGCTGAGCGTGATAATTAATATGTGCCCAGATGCGGGGAGGGTTGTGATGCCGATAACCTCTCCTCACCTCATATGAAAAGTACTGTTTGTAGCACCACAACACAGCGTCTGTGTTTACAGCTCTGTTTTGTGCCGTGCACAGGGCGCAGACCGTGATTATTTTCCCTGCTTGTGTTGTTTGGGCCGTGGTTATTATATTCACGCGAGTGTTTCGCAGCAGTTTGTTTCTTCCTGCTTGTTTTGGCCAAGGGGCCAAATTAAGGCTATTGTGTGATCTGTCTCCATGGTGATGTGTTGGTAAACTTGGGGTCTGTGAGTGTGAAGGCTGCGTTTGTTGCAGGAGAGCACTTGAGCCTGTCTGGACTTTGTGGATTTTTCCTCAGTATTGCTGCTGTAGTTGGGGGCCAAATTGACCGTAGTAGCGATGTCACAATAAATACTTAATGGAAAAGATGTGTAGCATATTTGAGAGTGGTTAAAAGTTTTGATATTCAAACTAAAAATTTGCTGACCCCCTTCTCATAATTGTTTCCATGCTAGGAGTTATAGAAGGACTAATAAGTACATTTTAATAACTTTGTTGAGTGTTTATGTGCATTTACTCTACCATCAAATAATTTGGGCTCAGTGATTTTTTTCTTTTTCTTTTTCTTTTCTTTTCTTTTCTTTTCTTTTCTTTTCTTTTCTTTTCTTTTCTTTTCTTTTCTTTATTTATTTTTGGAAAGAAGTTCCTATGCTAAGGCTGCATTTATTTGGTGTGCTCAATTTGAAATATTATTACAATTGAAAACTATTTTCAATTTTAATATATATATTTTTTTAAATGAAAAAAAAAAATCAATGTTAATATCAATGTGTAAAACATGTGCTGCTGAATATGTTAGTTGAAACCAAGATATTTTTTTTTCTTTGACTAGAAGGTTTAAAATAACAATTTATTTGAAATATTATAAATATGTCACTTTTGACTGATTTAGTGTGACATTGATGAATAAAAGTATTAGTTTCTTTTAATCAATCAATCAGTCAATAAATAAGACCCCAAACTTTGCAATGGTAGTGCATCTTGTGCATCTTTCTTTCTTTCTTTGCTTGTTTGTTTGTTTGGTGTTTTCTTGAATTGGAAAATTACACATTTTTCTGTATCGTTTTCTGTATTGTATCATTTTTCTGTATCGCTTGTCATGTTCATAAAGAACGGTCTTCCTATTTGTGTACATTATGTTTGTTGTTTTAAATAAAAACATAATACATAAATAATAGTGTCAAATAATAGTGTCCACACATAGTCTGAACAGGTAATAAACTATGAGACACAAAAACTGTACACTTTTGTGCTTATCTAAGTTGCTAATTGCAAGACTTTATTGTGTCTTGTTATATAAGAATGTTGCTATTAAAATCCATGATAAGCAAAGACTTGAAAATGAGAGAAAATCATCCTTTGTTTACCTATAGATTTGAGGGAGAGAAAAAAGAAATGCTTAAAAAAGAGAAGAAAATGAGACCAAAAGTGAAATGACAGCATTGTGGAAACCATCATATTAACACAATTAGCTCCTGCCAGAGTCTGAAACTTGAGCGATTTTTCTTATTTAACTCATTAGAGGGGCCACAGCACCACTCTCACTCATGTCAATTCTGCATAATTACTTTTAAACAAAATCAAAGTAGCCACTATCTGGCATTGTTCGACGTGGCTCATCGCTAAATTTAATTATGCGTTCATTTTAATAAATCCCATTTCGGATGAGAAGAGTCGTTAATAAGTTTCATTAACGCACCTACGTCTTAATCATCAGTCCCTGCCGCATGGCGACAGGTCATTTCAAAACAGCTCCACCTCAAATGTGAGCACCAGGGGGGCAGTTTTTGAAAGATGACGGGGCATTTCTATGGAGACAGTGACGTGTGTCTGGATTGTCCAGATGAATGTCCCTTGTGTTAAGATGTTTGTTATGAACTGACATGACTGTTCTTTGAATGGCTGTGTTTTAGGAGTATCTATGATTCTGAGAATGTTCCTTTGACAGATCACTGCAACTTTACATTAAAGGTGAAGTGTGCATTTTCTCCTCAATTAGCAGTGCCAAATGCCATTGCAAAATTGAACAAAACTAATTTCAAACACTCCTGAAACTTTGTTCATGCAAACAGGTAGTTATTTCCCAAATTCACACCACTGGTTGAGCCAGTGTTGTTCTGGTTTCTCCCACAAATAGACTGCAATTCCATTTGCTTCCACTAGTCATGCCAATACTTCACACTTAACCTTTAATAGCTCAATTCCTTTTTCCCCTCTCTTTCTTGAAAGTTCTTTCAAGACTCTCCAAGAAACACTCATGCAGTGTCCAGACGTTGTATTGTTCAGTACTGGTCCTTGTTGAGCTCTTCACATTGTCAAAAGCATTGCTTTCCCACCATTTTTGCAGCTTTTTAGCACTGGACTCTGGTTTTTTAATGGGACTGCTGGGCTCCAGAGGATCCCAGACTTACTGAAACAATGCCTGCAAGGATGGCTTTGTGCCCATGGTAAGGGGCCCTAGCCAGAGACACCTGTCCAGCCAATCAGATGTATTTGTTCACACAGGTTCTCTATGCAACCTCCAAATAATTGCTTACTAGTGTCTGTAACTCTTTCTAAACTTTCTGCTGATTAAGTAATTTTCTTTTAGTAAATAGCCAAATTATGCCAATTTACATTTATTTTATTTTACTTTTTTATGATGTTTACCATGTATCTGATAAGTTAGACGGTCTTTTATCTTTGCTGGATATACTGTTCTCCAAACTCTTTCAGTCTGTGAACTCTGTGAGGTTGTTGTCGTCTACACTGTTGCTCTTGGCTCAGTCTACTGGACAACAGCAAAGTGAGTACACTGTCGTTTTTCATCGAGAGGAATTCTTTCCTATAATCTCAAGTGATGGAGAGGCAGCGGGGACCATCGGGACAGTAATGAGTGGTTGGCAGTGAGGAAAAAATACTAACCCTCACCTCAAGGCACCCCTGGGTCTCACAGAAGAACCAAAAAGAGAAAAAAGAGAGCTTTGCTCCATGGAAAAGGCTTGAGATGAATGGAGGAAAGTCACGTGAGAGGAGGCAATGCCTCCATTGCGCTATAATTGGATATGATTGGATGTGATTGGTTCTTGCGATAAATCCTCCTCTTGTTTTCGTGCAAGCTCTGAATGAAGAAAATTATGGTGTTATTGACTAATTATAAAGTAAGTAAACAACTCTCCCGCTTAGATATCACTGCTTTGTGTCACTTCAAAATGAAATATGAAATGGCTTGAAAACACGATGACTGTCAGTTTTTAGTGAGCATTCAGCTTGATGAAATGAAAGATGTATCATCATACCTGTGACAATGTTTGTGACAGGGCTTTTATGACGATGACCCGAAAATAAGTTGACTATTAAAACGAACAGCTGAACGTCAGTTCACAAATAAAAAACAAAGTTAAACTTAAAATAACGGGTAGGGTTAGGGTAGGTGTAGGGAGGGATTTATTGTCCCAATAAGGTGACATCTATTTAATAATTTGAATTAAAATTATAATTATGTACTGATATGTACTGTATATATATGTGTGTATGTATGTATATATATTCACATAGTTTGCCATTCCATGTCATTTCGTCTAAGCTCCAGCCCAGTTTTTGTTTCATCCATTCAGTCTTCAGTTGTACTCGGTTGTATATGAAGCTGTGTTTTAAACGCAGGACTGCTTATGTCAAAGGTAACTGTAGAAGCCATTATTTATTCAAATATTTCTTTATTTATAGACGGTCGGGCCAGAGTAAGCATCAAATTTTAGGGTTCCCCATCTAAAATCAAAGTTTAACCTCTAGTGATCGCTGGTTCTGTTTCCTTTGACCCCACAAACTTTATTGTAGACATGCATGGTTAAATGAATCTAAAACAACAGCTATAACATTTAATAGTACTTCCTGATCAAAAATCCTTATTATTAGCGTGCATATGCACCACAGTGCCACTCAGCACTAGATCACTGCACAAACAGGACAACTCCATCAAGATGGCTGCCCAGGCAGCGCTGTGGTAACACCAGCAGCGTCCATGTTGGCTCAGCTCCGGGGTGGGTGTGACTCCTGACAGAGGGTTCCTGTTGGTCACTTATCTTGTTAATTAGGTTTTCACTTCTCTCCGGCTCTCCCCTCCCCGCACCCGTTGACAGATCTGCACCCAAACGCTCCGTGCCACTGCCGCATTGTTTTTCCCCACATAGTGGGATAATTAATATGTCTGGCCCATACATATTTCATGTTGTTTGCTTTAAAATGGTGAAGGAGGCAAGAAAAGAGAGATTCTCAGAGTGAGGAAGAGAAGGGAAGATTGATTAAAATAAGGAAGAGAGAGAGGGATTGGTCCTAGGATACAGCCTAGAGCTGCCAGATGCGGCGGGCTTCATTTAAATAAAGGCTAGTGTCAGAAAAGCCCCTTTATACCCGTGTGAAGGATAACTAGCTGACTGTATTAAGGTATGCGTCATCTATTCTCTCACTGTACATTATTTGTATTCAAGGTTTTTGAAATGACATTGCAATCTGATGATGCACCAGCCCATTATATTGTCGCACAGGACAAATATCCCGGCGTTTTCTCTGTAGAACTAACACAATTTTTCCATGTCAGAGGTGGGTAATATCCTTGCGGTCCGGGAGGCTGCCGGTGCATAAGGAATGATGCCATTAATCCTCCTGGGCAGCCTCCTGCTCTGATTATTAAGGAAATAAATTTGCATGCTGCATATGAACCAGGTGAATCACTGAAGGCGCAAATTATATTTTCTGACAGCGAGGTAGAGAATGAAGCTGCATTGCTCACCCTACAACCCCACCACCCCCGTAGTACACACACATACACACACACACACACACACTCAAACGACTCTCCCCCCGCTGTCCTGAAAGCTGCATTTCTATTCATTACCCTGCGAGGGAAGAGTCAGTGGTCGCTTTGTAAGTTTGCATGGAGTGCGTTATCTCCCGGTGTAGGCTGGCGCTCGCTCGCTCGCTCCCAAGTGCATGGCTGTAATCACAACTTACAAATCACAGCAATAATTGAGAGGAAGAGAACTAAAGAGACAGGGGTGGAATGAGATTCGAAACGGAGTCGCTCTATCAGGTCTCGTTCAGGTTAGACTTTGGCTCCACAATACAATCACTCCGCTGCTCTTTCTGTGTGAACGCAGAGAAGTGGTCTGACTGTGGACAGCTCGAACTTGTGTGTTCATTGACCCAGTGCGTAATGGACCATAACGGCTCAACTTAATGAGCTGGTCATCGGTGTCAGGGGTATTACTTAATGTCCTCTTCATGGACGAAGACCTCCTCCTCTTGTTTTACTGCACCGAAACCAGTATGTTTTTCTCTCGTTTCACATGTCATTCTATTCTTTTTCATCACTCTTACAGGATCGATGCATGGTGAAGTGAGTTTTTATTTGTATGCCAAAGGAGCTAATAAAATCACAGTTGGGTGCATGCTGGTGTCACTGCATTTATGAAAACATGGTGCACCAATAAAGCAAGATGTGTCAAACCAAAACTGGTGTAGATGGTTAATTTTGAATGAAGTGGGGAGTAGACAATATCACGTGATTCGTTCTCTCTGTGGGTATTAAAAATATAAAATAGAAATGTGGTGTTGTGTAAAGTCATGCAGAAATGCAGCTGTTTCACAGGTAAAAAAGTGTGCTTGTTGGCCCGACGGTTGTAGATGTGTATTCGTTATTTCCCTCAACTACTAGTAAAAGAAATCAAAGGCTTATATTATTTGTGTTTTGCTGTTGTTACATTATGGGAATTCACATAGTGAGGTAAGATATCATGTTTATTGTTTGCAGTTGTAATTGTGAAGGCCTCTAGTCTTCATGCAGAATAAATAGGATTTTTTGATCACCAATTAGTCATTCAGCAGAATTCTCAGGTTTTTTTTCTTCTTTTTTAATATACTTTTTTTTTCAGCATATAGCACTATACTTTAACAAACTTCTTTGTCTTCAGATATTGCGTTCATAACACAATCCTAATAACATTAGTTTTATGATCACTCAAATAGTAATGTTAAAACAGCTTCTCATTTTCCTAAAGAGGTCATAGCATACTTCTTATATTTTCTGAATTTTCTTTTTAACAACTACAACCTGTTTCGCTGTGTTAATTGGTCGAGTACTTTAATAACATACTCCAAAACAATGCTTGCTGGCCTTGAGTGCTTATATTTTCAAGGTTCTGCTTTAATTGTCCCCATAAGCTGTTTCTTTTCAATGAAATTCACACACCTTTGTGTGTGCCTGCGTGTGTGTGTTTTAGTGAAAACTAATGCAAGAAGAAGCACACACGTGCACACACACACACACACACAAAGCAGCGAGTGTCAGAGAGGGCCCCAAGTCTAACCATTATTTAGACACATTGGCAGACCTGACGACTGCTCCTCTAATGGTGAAATACTTAACCTGCTCCTTATCCCGCCTCATTTGTGTGTGTATGTGCTCGGCTGCACCACTGTCACGTGTATGTGAATTTTTATGTATGCATTCCAGACTGTGAGATAAATATATAAGGACACCGATTATGAATTACGCCGCAAACCACCACACAAACTTATTTGTCGCCTCTCCTGATGTATAAGACCGTATTTCATTATCACTTAAATCCATACACAAATATTGTTCTTTGTGAGTTAAAAACAACAGCATGACCTTGATATGATGAATTCATAGCCCCACTTTTGGAGCCTGAAGTTCATCAGTGAGAGTGTGAGCTATTTTAATGTGGCGGCCGGAACAAATGCTCCCACCATCTTGCAGAGCTGAATATTAAATACGAGGCGCTTTGAATGAGACAGTAAAGGACAGCGGATCTTAGAGCATTTTTAAGATAGCCTCGTCAGGGGCCCGTCCAAGCACAGAAGTGAGAGCCAGGGCCAGGCGGTGCATTCGGCTCAGGGAGACAGGAGACGAGCTTTGGGTATCAGCACCAGCCCTCTTGAGCGTGGCAGATATGGGTCACTCCATCCCAATGATATGGGTGGTGTAGGATTATTAGCCACATTACAACAGCTGTTCTAACTCCCTCACAACAAGGGATATTTTGTTATTGTAGGTCACAATAGTTGGACTTATAATTAGTTTTAGTGTAATTTAATTTCTTCTATAACTTTAGTTTGTTTTATTGTTATAATTTTTGAAGCATCCCTCAATTCTGATTTTCTTTCTTTGTTTTATTTGATAGAAGGGATTGTAAAGCATTGTATTACATTTTGTCATCTGTAAATAAGTGGGGTTTTTCTTTTCAAACTTTGATATTATAACCCCTATTATCTACTACAAACTAACGTAATTTAGTAAGTTTAGAATTTGATTACTTATTCCTAAACTCTAAATTAGTCTCAAGTACAAAGCGCAGTTTAAAAATAAAATGCAAATATAATACAACCACATTAATTAAAATGTACATGATATTACATTAGCATTACTTGATCATATTGTCAAAGATTAAAATAAGTATTTTACTATAAATATTTTTTATTTAATTTAATGTAATGCAATTTAACTTAATTTAATTTACAAGTAAAAGGATCAGCAGTGCTTTGAAGAAACGTACCATGAAATTAAAATATCAGTGTTAAAATAACAGTGTTACATTACTTCACTTTGTTCTTATTAAAAACATACTTTATGCATTACTAGCATTATGGAATGGCATTTTAGTGACTGTATATATTTTGCTTTTATTAAAAAACTTTTTTTTCAATAATTAAATTATTCTTTTTTAATTAATTAAATGTCTTTTAGTAATTAATAATTGTACACTCTCAGAAATAAAGGTACAAAAGCTGTCACTGCACCTTTTCAAAAGGTACACTTTTGTAGCTATTAGGTTCTAATGTGTACACTTTAAGTAATAATATGTGCCTTTAAGGTACCATAATGGACTCTTTAGGTACAAACATGTACCTTTTGAAAAGGTACCGCCCCAGTAACAGCTTTTGTACCTTTATTTCTGAAAGTGTAGAGAGACCATGTTTTAACACGCTTGTCTGCTTGTCTGTGCTTTTTTAATGCTTAAACATTTATATGAGTAATCCCATATTTATCTGCTTCAAATTAAAGTAGTTCATAAACCGACTACTTATCCTTAAATTGTGTAAATTAATGTCATGTACAAAGAGTGCTGGAGCACTGGAGTAGGTTTTAACAGCTTTAATTTTTATGCATGAATTTATTGTGGAAATCAATCTATGTTTGAAAAAAATCTAGACAAGTAAGATCTAAAACTAGCATTGTTGAGGCAAAAAATAATTAAGATATGTAAATGAATGCAGGATGCATCTGCATAAAAACATGACCCATAATTATTATGATTATTGGCAACATGGCCTGTCGACTATTACTGTGACCCTGGCCATTTCAGGCATCGTACGCACATACTGTATATGTGCATACTGCCCCTGGCATCCTTTTTTCTCTCTCCGTGTTGGCATGGTGAACGCATCTGAAGATCTGAAATGTCAACAGTCTGACACCCAACATTATGTTTGACTCCTCTTCTCCCTCAGGCATCCACTCTGACCCCTGTAAGACCCTCTCAATCGATCTAGGAGAGCTGAGCAACTTGCACATATTGCTTGCACGTCAAACATCTCTACAGTTTGATCTGGTTATTTATAGAGGCATGTGATTCAACTAGAAACTCTTAAAGTTTTGTTCAACCTTGGAAAAATAGGAAGATTTTTGTTTTGTAATGTTTTTGATGCATAAAAGAACACACAAGTACAAACCTGTCATTATGAAATACATGTTCTGGAGGTAAGCAATACATCTTGATGTTTTTCTTATTTGACCATGAATAAATTATGTACTGTTTAATTTAATGAGGAGCAATGATAAAATAATATTTTTTTCGAGGACTTGAAAACAAACCAATTTTTTTACTTCCATTAAATATTTTTTTTGTTTACCTCAAGGGTGTATAATTTTTTTATTTATTTTTTTTAGCAAAAAGGAAAAGCATGTACTCACATAATAGTTTTTTTTTTTTTTTTTTCTTGTTAAACGTGAAACCGTGTTACTGCAGTTTCTATAAAGACTTGATATTTGTGGATGTGTGCCTTATGCATGTATTCATGTAGGGGCATCTTCCATCTGCTGGCTAGTTTTGGCACACTGACCTGTCACATCGAGGCAGGGATTTCCAGACAGCCTCAGAAGCTGACACAAGCAAGCACCTTTAGGCGTAAACCTAATATTTTGTGATAAGGAGCTTATGCCAAGTTTTACCCAGCGCATCAGCCTCTAGCCCTGCTGTCTCTGGCATTTCCCTGTGTGATAAGTTAACGGGAGGCATCCTTGACCATAACTTAGGAAAACATCCCCCTTATTAGCTATGGCTCTAGGAAAATAACAGTAAGCAAAGAAATGACAGAAATACTATGCATTGTTTTGAAGTAAGGATTGAGACATGTTTGCCCTCAGCAAAACCATACATTTTTACATTCTGATGGGCAAATACAGAGGGATAGCAAGAGAAATCAACTTTAAAAATTTGATTGTATAGCGCTGTGCTATACAGTCACCAGATCTTATGACAAAAACATTTTAGAAGAGAAGCCAGCTAAAATGAGACCACATATGATGAACTATAAATTATTTTTTGTTAGATTGTATTAAAAAAGCGTGGTTGCTTGAAATTTACTGAAAAAAAAGAAATAGTATGTTTCTGATGTTACATATTTGCATACATTTATGTGTGTGTGTCAATATATGCATTAGCTTAGCCTTAGCTTTAGCCATTAGTTGTGTATGATTGTGTATATAATAGTTTCAGTCTATGTGCATGTTCTGGCACATGTGTACTTCCTGTGTCTTTCCTTCACAGTGGCCTGCTCTCTCAGGACTGGCCAGCCTCGCGTCAATACCCAACCTGTAAATGACAGTCACCTCGGGATCTTATTTACCCATTTGACTGGGATCTTAAAAAGGTCACACTGTCCGCTCCTCTCCTCTCAGCCTCTCAAACTTTCCATTTATTCATTCAGCCATGCCTACTCTCAATCCATATTCACCTCACAGAAAATCTGCCTTTCCACACATACTCTCTAAGATAAAAAGTGTCTGGGCGTGAATGTTTGTATGGTCTCTAAACTGCTTTTTCTCAGCTTCTGTGCAATGTAATGACTTTGAAACGCTACGTGGCAACACGTTTTAGGATTTTATCAGTATAAACATACATAAATGTGTTTAAGCAACAGTGTTATGCACCGTAGTAGTGCTTTTATAAGTGCCAAATGGATGCTAAAGACTGTATGTGTGAGTTTGCATGTTTAGAAAATGTCAGCGTTTGCAAGATCATTCACTAAGAGTGCAAACATCGGGGCGTTGTGAGTATATGCGTAATGGCAGGGCGGGAGATGGGTGGAGAGAGTGTGTTGTAGACTGGAAGAAAAAGAAAAAGAGAGAGGTCTCCGCAGTACCACAGATCAGGGAGGAACAAAGGGACGCTGCCAGAGTGTGTGAGAGTCCGCACTCCCGCCGGCCTCTAATTCAAACCAAACGTTCACCATGAAATAGCTCTTTGACATCATTACATGCTGTGCATGTTGATGTCCTCCACTCCTAAACATGGTAGGGGGAGGGGGCTGGGAAGGAGGGGGCACTACAATTGTCACCACATGGGTGTAATGAAGAGAACGATGGGACTGCACCCACCATCTTCGTTAAAACCTTTCCCTCTCTCTTGGTTTAATATCCCAAATCACATTAGGATTACTTTAGCAGTTGCTGTGGGCATTATTTGTCATGTTCAGACAACCTGCACTAACCTTCCGATACCGCAGGATTCCAGTACTTCAGATGACAGGATCGGTCGGCTCTTTAGAACTGAGCCTCGGCCCCCACCCTTTCCCCCGATGTGTGCTTAAAAGATCCCACCTCCCTTTGATTTCAACCGGGCCCAAGTATCTGATTGTATCGAGCATCTGATCCAGTCAATCAAGGCTTTGTGTGACCCAGTGTTCCTGGGACCTATTCATGTCTCTGTTCTTTGGCTGAGGCGACCCAAGGTTCTACAGCCCTGCTTATTATAGGCCAAGATCCAATTTCCAAGCCATCTTAGATCACAGGAGAGTCGTCTAAACTGCAGAAAACCACAGAATATTTTGGCAACATACAACGGGCCTGGTTTCAATACAGTTGTGGACTAAGTCGTGCACCGAGCCCTCATATTGAAAGCTTTATTTTAGGTCACGCAGACTGGGAAAAGTTGATACAGTGCGGAGCTAAAAGTGTTGGTCACTTAGAAATTGCTGATGTGTATTTAAAAGTCCTTGTCAAATGTCTAAAAAAATGCAAAAAATACATCCTGAGATAGAAGAAATGTTTTCAGAATGCAATTTAAACCAAAAATGACAAGGGGCTACCGCTATAAGTCTTGCATAACACTTCTCAGAGTTTCCTACAGGAAGCAGCCCTCTGTTCTGCAACTGAGCTAAAGTTTGACGGGGGAAAATGGGGTTTTCTCAGTCATTACGATTACACGTACAGTTTATAATTAGGGTTGGAAACAAAGTTCCAGATAAGGTTCCATATATTGAAATATTGAAACTGAATGACTTTGGACGAATGACTGAGTCTGTTCTATTTAGTGAGTCAAACACACAAACTTCATTGTGTAGTGACTGTTCAAATGACAACATGTAGTAAGATATAAGTTATTTGTTTTATATATTAATGGATTAAATATTTTTCCAATTTCTTTTTTGTTTTGTTTGTGTATTGTTTTAGTTGCTAGGAATTGGATTGCATGCATTCTGGCTCTAAAAAAGTGTCACACTTTTTTAAGAAAATAATTGCTTTAAATTTATTTATTAATGAAATAATCTCATCATTTGGCCAAGGAATTACTTTTGTAGTCTAATTAATTGGCCCAATTTTGGTCGAACCGTTTATGTGACATTGTAAAAAGACAAATTATTGTTTTAGTCCAACTGAAATCGAACTTTTAAAGTGCATGTAAACGCACTTAATGTCTCAGAGGGGGTCTGCGAGATTCTAATCTCCTACCTTCTTGTTTAGAGGGGCTTAATTGGCCATTAGTCTGACAAATATCATGCCTCATCCATTCTGTCCTCTGTGCTAGGAGTTTGCATCGCTAATAAATAGAGGTTGAGAAATTATTTGGTTACTCAGCAAGCTCTAACAAACATACACATTGTGCATCGAGACCTGGACAGTTGTGTAATGATCGATCAATAGACCTTTATGAACCTAATAAAAAAGGAGTTAGCTGTTCCTCCTTGTAATTATATTCTAAAGCAAACTTTTGCTAAACACAATCAAAGTGCCTGTTAAAAGCAATAAGACATACAGAGTTTATTGCCCAGAGCCCAGTCCAGAGGCCTTATCTATCTATCTATCTATCTATCTATCTATCTATCTATCTATCTATCTATCTATCTATCTATCTATCTATCTATCTATCTATCTATCTATCTATCTATCTATCTGTCTATCTGTCTATCTGTCTGTCTGTCTGTCTGTCTGTCTGTCTGTCTGTCTGTATGTTACAATTATATTGGAGTGAAATTAGTTATATGAATTTAAAAGGCATTCTCAATTCAATTCTGAATGGTCCCAACTGGGAATTTGTGCTGTGTGGAACATCTGATGGTATAGTCAAAATCATTCAATCACTCAGATGAAGCCAACATGGCCTTTACAGAAAACACTAGTAGTTCATCCATCTGACTTCATGCCTTATTGATACTATTTGTACTTGTATTTGTAAATGTACTCATAACAATTATTTTATGTACCTTGTGGGATTACATAATACACACATAATTTACACAGCTGTGTAATGAGGCTGGAAAGCCAGAGTGAGATAGAGAGAGATGTAGAAGAGTTTCTCTCCGAATGAACTAATCAATAGCAGAATGTTATTCGTAATGGACTGTGTCAGCTTTTTAACCGGACGAAACCTTCGTCAAGTCAATGAGCTGAGTTAAACCTCTCACTAATCTGAATAATCTGTGGACATATCGACTGACCGAGCAGTCTGCCAGAATAACAAATCCTTTGTGTCCTTTTTTTTTTCTCGGCTCCATTTTAATATGAAAATTCTGACAGTCTATCTCATTGATTCTTTCTTGTTCTATCATCTCTATTCGTTCTCTTTACACAGAAGGGAAGTACTGAATGACAGTTACATGAAGACAAACAATCTGTTTGTGTTCTGCACGTGCACTCCTGCTGAAGTAATTTTCCTGTGTGCAATAACAAACACTGTGATCACGGTGGTGATGGGTTTTAAATTAAATATGAATTATTGACGGTGAGCATGTGGGTGAGGTGTGTGCAATTGCCACAGCTTCATAAAGGCTCAAGAGGTGACTGGGTTTTATTTGTCCTGTTTCTTTTAAGTTTGATTTTGACTCTGTGCTGCCAAAAAGTGACGATAAGCAGTTTTGTGAGGTAACATAATAGTATATAACTACTTTTATTTGTAGCATGTTTTTCCCTCCAGTAATTAACCATATGTTTAAGAATTGATTGTTCTAATTGGTTTTGCATAGAGGGTCACTTACAATTGTCAAAAGGCTTCTTCACAATAAACAGATCTAAAAAACTGACCCTTTAATTCTAGCCGTTAAAAGTTCTAACGTGGCACATAGATAAAGTATGGGGAGCCATCTTTGCAATGATCTTTTTGGCATATTTGAGGGCTGATAACCAGATATTTATTTGTAGCTCTGTTAACCTGAATTGGAATCATCATTTAGAAGGAACACAACTGCATGCATTGGTTTAGCTTTTCCTATCATATCAGGCAGTAGATGATCTTCTTCGATGATCTTCTTCTAAACCTTCATAAGCTTCTCACATTCCAACACCATATGCATGGATGTCTCCAATTGTTGGTAGGGACAAAAACTGCAGTTGGGATTTGGATATAATTTAATGAGGAAATTCATGTTTGGTATAAATAAAATAATTGGTGGTTCTGATTTTTGGATGCACAACAAATATTTTTCTCCCAGTCATTCTGATCTACAGACCCTTTCCTACCCTTTCCAATATTATGTGCAGTGGTAGCTGTTTCTGTTTAACTTCAAGAAGGCAAGTGTAGAAAGCTGACACTATACCTCATTGAGAAGGATTAAAGAACCAAATGTGAACTTTATCCTTGTAGTATATAAAAATGCTACATCACTTTTTAGTCGTAGTTATTGCAGTGTTTATTTTCTCTCTCTCTCTCTTATTTAGCATTTGGATAACATTCATTTTAGTGGTTTGTTTGGATCCTGGGAATTCATGTAAAACAAACAATTCATTTGATCTGTAAAAAGAAGTCACCTGTGGGTAATTGCATCTTTTCTGTAGCAAAATATATTCAGTGCTGTGAGTAAAAACACTTTGTCTTGAATTTGATTGTTTTCTAGTTATATTAACAGTAATTACAGTAAATGCATCTGTTCAAGTGTAATGGTGACATTGCTTTTTTTGTCATAAATACTGCTCTGCAAAAATAAATCATGTAATCTGATTTATACTTTAGAAGAGATAATTATTTTTTTAAATACCTTGAAGTGTAGGTAGCTTCTTTCTTAAAAGTGCTGCTTGAAAAGGACAGTTCACACAAAATATTAAAGTTCTGTCTTGATTCATCAACTTGTTGTTATAAGCCTGTATGACGTTTTTCTGCGGAGCACAAAAGAAGATACAGTAAGAAGATTCAAAATGTCATAAAAAATAAGAGGAGCATCATGATGGTGGTAAATCATAGATTTTTCATTCTGGTTGAACTATCCCTTTAAATGCTTTACGCTAAGAAGCTTGTAACTTGTAAAACTACAGTTTTAATGTAGCTTCCCCACTACTGGTAATAAGCAGGAAAAGGATAAAAAATGGCTTAAGAAAAAAAGCTTGTACGACCAAGTGGAATTCAAATGCCAGAATAAAAAGTGAAAGAAAATGAGCTTTGGACCATATTTTGAATACTTCAGTGCCCTTTTGGTGTGAGCATGTGGGTGGGTTGGCGGTGTCAGAAGAACACAAGGCAAAGTTGAAGGGGCCGCACGGAATCAAGAGAGATCAAGAGAAGTTCGCAGTACACTGACACTCAGGGGGGAGGGAATTCAGCCCAAATCATTAGGAGGTACGAGAGGAGAGCCATCTGATGATGGCAATAAGGAGCAGGCTGAAAAATAAGGCATCCATTGATCTGCACATTGATGTGTGACATTTTAACCAGAGCCGAGAGACAGAAGTTCACTAACACGTCTAAAGCAGCGCCTCTTTCCCTCCCGTTCACAATGTCTGTTTCTTCACGTCTGTCTGTTTCTATCCACTTTACTCAGTGGCCTTCTTTTTGTCTCCTGTATGATCTCTCTCTTTATTTGTCTCTCTTTCTTTCTCCCTCCCTCCCTCCTTCTCTTTTTCTCTGTCCCCAAAGCATTTGATTTCTTTGCTCCACAGCCACTGGTCTCACAGGTCACTCCATATTAGCTTACTTGTTAATACTTGGGGGTGGGATCAATACTTAATCAACAAGTAATGGGATTTTTCAGTCATCCCATATGATCTTCCAATAAAGACTTGAATCTATCTACCAACCTTTTATAAAGGGCTCAGGGAGAGGGCGGGCGGGGAGAGTGGGCGAGAGAAATGGAAGAAAAGAGAGAGAGGGTGGCCGGCGTGGTGTGGCGCTGCGCTTTGAAGCGGGGATTTGCTGCTCCGATGCTTTTAGTCTGATCTGCATCTGATTAAGGTTCAGAGAAGGCACTGTCCTTCACCCCCCTCTTCTTTTATCCTGCTATAATGTACCGTGGCACACAGATTCATCATCGCCGGGCTCGCCGAGGCCAGAGCCCAGCCACTCAAGGAATTATTATTGTGTCCTGCTTATGCTGGCCTACTTTCTTAACTAACAAACCAATAAAGCCGTAGCCTCCATTCGGCTCAAAAGAAAGATAAAGCACGAGTGACTGTTTGCGGTGTCCTCACAGGTGTCACGAAATGGACGACAGTATAATCTCTTTGCCCATGCCTATTTTTCACTGTGGGAGTAAATGTCTGACAGTGTGTGTGTTTGTGTGTTTTATTTTGAAATTCTATTATAAAAAGGTGAGATAAGCCTCAAAAGCCTCATCCTCATCAACCAGAAGTCATGGTGGAATAGCTGTGGTCGTATTTGGATGGCTCCCTTGAACGCACTCAAGATAAATTCAAAAGCAAACTCTGACGCTTTGCAAAACATCAAAATAAACCTGAGGTTTCACCTCAGTTATCAAATTCATAAACTTGTTTAGAGCAATGAACACTCTCATTTAGTTATTACCATCTCAGCAGGTTCCAATACGATATGATGCGTTTCAGCACACTAATATCCAATTTACAGTGACTTCTATTACTACGTGTGAAATTATGACGGGATAACAGCAGTGATAATTCCGGTTTGCTATCATACAGTAACTCCCACTGATGTTTATTAGGTTAATACAGCAGTGTGTGATAATGATAATGTCCTATTAAATGTTTCGGCTTGGCGCTAGAGTGTAATGTGAGGTTTTTAGAGACTGCTCAATGCCAGGCATTGGATGGATTGTCATTGTTTCATTACGCTGGCTTGGCTGGAACATATGTAGTGTGTTGGATGCTCATGCACCACTGCTTCAGAGACATGCTAACACCGCGTTTAGAAAGACAGGAGGCTAGACGTTCAGTGTTGGGCTACAGTACGCTCCCTTTCTCTCTATCTCCTTCTGTCTCAAAGGCTTTTTTTCTATTCTCCCGTCCATAGGTCACAATGCATGATGTCAGTTGAGTAGCAGCGACTGAGACGGTGTTGTCTCAACGCGTGCCGTGTTTGATACAGACTGGTACCGGCGCATGCTAAACAGCAAATTCGGGCCCCGAAACATGCTGCTCGCTCCTGTAAACAGCTCGGTGCTGCTATTGTCATTTTTCAGAACATTAATATTCATGGCATCTTAGTGGTTTAAACACTTCAGGAGTGCGTGGCTGTGCTCTTTTTGATTTTTTTTTTTCTTACAGCAGATTTGTCATTTGCATTTCATAGGCGACTTTACTCAACCCTGAAATATTTTAAGCATGGCATTAGCATTACTTCCTATTATTGTATGTGTACGAGAATGAGAACATGGTGCGTGTGTGAGCAAGTGCATATGTGTGTGCGTTCCTGGCCAGTTTTGAATAATATTACATAACCTGAATAATGTCACATTTGAGCCCATCTCCTCGTGTCAGATAGCTGATAAATGGCAGGTTAAGTTTGCCCTTATCGCTCTCTCTCCTTCTTCCTCCCCATCAGTGCATGAGCTGACTGTTAACTGTGGCCCCTGCGGCCACTCTCACTTCCTTTCCACACAGGAAGTTTGGTCAGGTGTCAAGGAGTTTGTTGATAGTGTGCTAACAGTCATTTCCTAGGCCTCTGCCCCACTGACCAAGACCCATTGAGACAGCAGTGTCCCAATATCCTGTTTCCTGTCATTCCCAAGCTTCTCTTAGTGATTTATTGACATGAGAAGCAGTCGTTTTTCCTTAATAGTAACAGTGGAAGTCGCTCAATCTCTATTAGTTAAAACGAGGACTTAAAGTCAGATGGATTTTGATTTGGATTCCAATGTTTTTATTTTTCTGAAAGTAATTCCAATTATATTGTTCCTCTGTCATGATAATGTTGGATCAGACTTGCCTACTTGCATAGAATTAGAAATATTATTGAAAAGTTGTGCTTATCAATATAGTTATTGTCCTTGATGTGAACAGCCCTTAACTGTTGTTTTTCAGTGGACCAAACTTTTCAATAGGCACACATAGTCTTTCATTCAACTCCTCAGCTGAGTGGTGCTCTGTGGAAAGGTGGTTTATCTCTCAGGAAAAGTTGAGGTAGTGGAGGCAGCTCCTCAGGAGAGAGCAGTCTTGAGGGGACCGTCTGACTGCGTCCGTCTGGAGCTACACTAAATCAAACACGGGGAGAGGAACCGAAGGCTTCCAGACTTCAATCCCTGGTGGAACACTTGCTGCCATACCTCAGAGAGATTCATTTAACCTGGATTACTCTGGTGGATTTTCGTATGAATTTTTCTCAAATAGATTTGTTAGAAACGCTGTAAGAAGCTCCCAGGTGTGAGGATGATGGCATGGGGAACGTCTCGTATTTAATTACCTTCAGTTTTTGTGATTAGCTGGATTTTGCGGTTGTGCTAAATACTGTCCACCAGCAGTCTTCATTGATGAGCTCTTTTGTGGTACTTTCAGATCAAGCCCTTGTGCAAATGGGCAGTTTCTGTTGTCTAATAGTTTAAATATTCACTCTACTCAAGGTCAATATTGGTTGTATGACACAGACTCTGTGTGAGAGTATGTGTGTGCCCCTGAGGTCGCTGGTCCTTTAATTTCTCCCCTTCCCCGTGTTCGCTAATTAAGCAGATGCAATTGAAAGGAGTGAGTTTGTAGTGTCAGCGGAAAAAGACATTGTCTGCCCCATCCGCCGCTGGCTGCACAAGTCACGGTCAGGTTCAGAAGTCATGTGTGAGAGTGGACTACTGGTGTAGATATCAAACATACTGTGGGCTTTCATTAGACAGGAAGTGTGTGTCAGAAGAGAAGGGGAGCAGAAGGATAAATGTGTTCACACACGAAGAAAGGGAGCAATGCCATTCAACCTGAAGGACAATTTCTACAGCCCATCTTCCATATAGGAATAGCTTTATCTTTGTATAAATGTACAATATCTTCTCTTAGACGACCTTGACCTCTTGATGACAAATCCCAAATACTCTGACTCTTTAGCCTTGGAGAAACTCAAAGGGTAGCAGGTCGCTACCTTGAGCGATGACACAATTCCTTCCTCAAACTCTTTCAAACAGACAAGGGTCGTGCAATCTCGCTTTCACGTAAAGGACTTAGTTGGATTGATAGCATCCTTCAATTACCCAGATGTCCTGCCAGTCGGCAGGATTGTGTTGAAAGGAACATCTGTCGAGAGCTACGGCCCCGAATTTAAAGGTAGAGTGAGTTAGGGGTGGAAATGGAGGGGGTTGGGGCAGCTATTTTAGTCTGTAACCTGATCCTTTATGGCCACTCTTAAATGTGGGCCATGCGTAAAGGTCAGAGGCTGGGTTTGTTGTGTCTGGCAGGCTGCTACATCTGGACGGGCCGTGTACAACACACCCTCATCAGTGTTACGCACAGTGCCTCAAATGCTTACAGCCAAACTCTTTTTTAGCAACATACAAACCTAAATTCAGTCATTCTGGATTCTTGTATCAAAATGAGATTTTGTAACTGATGGAATGTGATTGATAATACCTGTGTGGCGACTTAACAGATGTATGGTTTTTAGACTGACCACTAGAGGCAGCATTCCTTACTTAGACTATAGAGTACAGCTGTTCACTGACCTGTAATTTAAATGGCTTTAATAATTATGCATGGTAGCCGGATTTTACAG
Source organism: Barbus barbus (assembly GCF_936440315.1). Lineage (NCBI taxonomy): Eukaryota > Metazoa > Chordata > Actinopteri > Cypriniformes > Cyprinidae > Barbus > Barbus barbus. Next base: position 17,173,922 of record NC_136746.1, on the reverse strand, counting down.
TGCCGGTGTGGATGGACGGACAGATACTGTAGATAGAGGTAGATACAGACAAATCCTTTCTATAGTCACTTTTACTTTCCCTTTCAATCTTTCCTGTAGTCTCTAGTTTTTGCAGTGACCTACTAATGCAGCATTCAGATCTAAGGATGTGTTGAAACTAGTTTGTTGTGACAGTTAGTATAGAAAAATGGACTTGTAATTGTGCTGAATGTTGTTTATAATTCCTTCTTTCCCATCCCATTCTCTCTTTTTTGACTCGTTCTCTCACATCTGTCCCTTCTTTTTTCTTGTATCTCTCTGATCTACCCCTTCCTTGTTCTCCTCTCCGGTCCTCTCGCTTTTTCCACTCTCTCGTTTCTCAATTGGTGTTTTATTTTAAGACATGCAGCATATGCTGATTTCAGGCTGAATTGAGAGAAGGACTTAAGAGCCCAGCTGACCTGCCTGTGCTGGCTAATTGGGACTGTTTTCTTTCCCGGTTGGCCCCAGTAGCCCAGCATTCTCAGCTGTGGCCGCTTGCGCTGTCAGCTGCGCCCCTGTGACAATAGCAACTGTAATATTTCATCCCATGAACTACATTTTTCAAAAGATTATCATATTTATCTACCTGGTTGAGCTGCACCTCTGTATCATCATAAAAGTATTTTTGGAATGCTGGGTCAGAATTATTCTTACGTGACCTCTACAACTTTTCCTTCAACTGTACAATCACAGTCTAAATGTAAGGCAACTGTACATTGGCTTAGATTAGGGGTTTCTAACTCAAACTACCTGGGGGCCACTTGCCAGGTGTAGCTGAGCAGTGTGTAAAAAATAGAAACAAGGCATCCATCAACTCCCAGTGTAGATAGCTCCGTTTATTATAATGGGTGCGATCTACTTTTGTTTCATCGTGGTGCTCAAATGCGTTTGATATACATTTTACATGTTTTATGCATTGGGCACAGAGAGATTTACATTACATTCAAAGTATATGTTTTATCAGTCCAGGCATTCTCAGAGAATCAAACCCATAACCTTATACATAGGTTTAAACTTTTTTCTTTTCTTTTTTTAAAGCAAAAAATATTTTTAATTCAAAATATAATATAAAATTAAAAATGAACCTTATAAAATAATTCTAAAAGTAAAAATAAGATAATGTGGTAACACTTAAAGCCTTTATATAAAGCATTATAAAGCAAAGTATTTTATGCTTTGTAATGCACCTTATAATGTCTATATCTTTCCTATCACTCCGACGAATTGGGATCTCGCTTAGACAGACCAATCCACTTCGAGTGTAACTAAACGAGCCAATGCACATTGGCATGCGATTATTGCATCCATCTGCCGCTGCTCCTGACTTCTGCTGACGAGTGAGCACGCTGTTTGGAAGACTCTCGTGCTGGTGGTACGACGCTTCAGCGGCGGTGGTTCTTCCTGTGTCGAGTGGATTGCACACATCAGGTTGCACTACCCCCTGTTTGTGTTGCAGGCGAGAATCTCCCCTGTGCGCTTCAGCATGCTAAAAGAGCTTTTTCCCTAAAAGAGCAATCATGGGTGCGTCTTTTTAAAGACGACGTTTCATCTGGCAAACTCGACGTTACGTCTTTGTAAAGACGAGTTGGGTCTTGCTGCAGACAACGTGTCACCTGAGCGTTTCTGGATGCGGTCGTTACCTGGCGCCGGGTGATGGTTATGATCGCTGCCTCACGTGCCTGGGCAGTAAGCATGCTGAGGTGGCGTTCGTGGATGAGGCATCTTCTCATGGTGGGAAGATGATCATCTTGGAGTTGCGGGCCAGGCTCCGTTACCTCGACAAAGGGGCGGAGCTCTGTTGCCTCTGCCTCGATCTGGTTCTCGTTCTGGCTGCAGACAGACGAGGACTACTTCAGGCGGTGACATGGGTGGTCTGAGGATTACAGTGGTGGCAAACCCTCCAGGGAACCAACCCTCGAGGGACCATCACTCCACTTGTGCTCTGAAACCAGTTGAGTTGCCAGTGGAACGTGCTGGGCCCTCTTCTTCTTTCGTGTGTCGTCATCAAATGTCCAGCTCAGTAGAACTCAGCCACGTTCTCATCTCAGGTCCCACATCGAAGAGGCCGGCCTCCGAGGGTGGTTTATACAGTGGACAGGTGGTGATTATGTGCTCAGCGGTCTGCTCTGGCTCCCCACACTCACACACTGCTCTGTCCTCCAGGCCCCACTTCCTCATTGATGCTTTGTAACGTCCAACCCCAGTTCGCAGGCGGTTTAGCAGAGTCCATTGCCGGCGTGGCAGATCCTCTCCTTCAAGACCGCCTCCAGGGTCATAGATGTAACGGTGGATTCGTGAGGGCCCTGCTGACTCCCACTCCTGCTTCCAGGCTGCCGCGAGCCATGCCTCTGTAGACAGGTCCTCGGGGATGGACCTGAGCAGGTCTTGTGCCGCCTTGTTGTACGGGTGGCGGGACTTCAGTCTATAAGGAGGCAGTGCTATTGTGGTGGTATTGTGCAGGATATGCCAGTTGTATCTTTGGGCTTTCCTTGCAAGAGCGAGGGTAGCAGCCTCTCGTCGGAGGCCGGCCGGGGCAATTCCCGCTAGTGTTGGCAGATGGTAGACAGGGGTAGATTTCAGGCAGCCAGTTATAGTCCGAAGGGCGGTGTTTATGGCAGTGTCGACTTTCCTGACGTGTGGGCTTCTGCACCAGGCTGGGGCACAGTATTCAGCTGTGGAGAAGACAAGAGCTACTGTTGATATTCGAAGCACCTTGGCAGTTGCACCCCAACTAGTACCAGCGAGACGTCGAATTATTGCGACCCTTGATGACACTTTGGCCGTCACTTCTTCAAGGTGTTGTTTGAATGTTAGAGATCTATCCAGGCGTACGCCGAGGTACCGTGGGGCTTGCTGGAACTCAAGGCGCTTGTTATTAACGAATATGTCCAGTTCCCGTCTGGCCTCACTGTTGTTCAGGTGGTAAGCTGCTGCAACTGTCTTGCCGATGCTGAGTTGTAAACGCCACTCACGCAGGTAGGCTGCCAAGGTGTCCATGTCCTGGTTTAGGCTGGCCTGCATCTGCTCCCATGTTTGTCGTCTCATCATAATGACCAGGTCGTCAGCGTAACCATATTTCCGGGATGTTGTTTCCGGTAAGTCGTGGATGTAGATATTAAATAACATCGGTGCGAGGACAGAACCCTGCGGAACACCATTCCTCAGCCTTCTAAGCCTGCTGCATTGACCGTCACTGATCTTTAAGGTGAAGCTGCGGTTCGTCACCATCTCAGTGATGAACTTCACCATGTGCCGGTCGGGAATGATCTTTAGTAGCTTTAGGTGGAGTCCGCGGTGCCAGACGGTATCGTAAGCGGCTGTGAGATCAAGCAACACTACTCCAGCCTTCTGTTTTTCATGAAAGCTGTACTCAATATCTTGGGTGAGCAGTGATGGGCCCTCCTGACGACCAGATGTCGACTGCTGCATCGGAGGGTGAGCCGGAGCTTTCTGGGGAAGAAGATTCGGCTGTGCTGCTGCTCCGGCAGTAACAGTGCCTGAGTCGGATCCAGAAATCACAGCTATGTTTTCCCGGGCCACTGAGAGGGTAGGACTCGAGTGGAGATGGTTTCTCGGGGTAGCTTGCGCTGTTTCTCAGCGCCCTGCCCCAGTGCCTTCCCGGAGGTGCATGGGGAGCTTACCAGGTCGTGGACGGCACCTTTTACTGCCAGAAAACGCCCTGCTAGCTCCTCCCCCTCACCACCCTCGATGGTTGCGCAGCTAGGGGGTATAAGGGGGTCCCCCCGGTGGAGCGGTCGGTTGCGATGCAGTTGAGTCCTAATACCATCTCCACCCGGCAGAGTAAACCATGCCTCCTCTTCGGGGCCTGTAGGTACTCGTCTGGTCTGTCCGGCGGTGCTTATGTGGCCTGTGGAGAAGCTGCCTCCACCTTACGCTATGGCGTTACTGCAGGTTCTTCAGGCTAAAAGCACTGAGGGACATGCACGGGGGTGGTCACGATCCGGAAGCTCTGAGAGCTGTGTACTGCTTCTGACCTCACGCTACGAGCGACGAAGGTCATTGCGCGGTCTCTGGGTCGTACGATGTCCACACTTGTGGTCCAGGACGTTCACCCCTGGCTGTGTCTGGTCGACATCGGGATTCCGACAAAGTTCGGTTCCTCAAGGGCCCTGTGTCCCAGACTGGCCTCTTCGGCGACGCAGTCAAGAACATGGCCCAGCAGTTCTCGGCTGCTCAGGAGCAGGCTGAGGCGATCCAACACGTCCTGCCCCGGCGGGCAGCTGCTGCCTCCACCTGTCCGACCGGCTGCAGAGCCCCAGCCTGCTTGTCACCGAGGGCGGGCGGCCCCTGCGTCCGTCCCCACTCCCGCACCGCATCCGCAGCAGCCTCCAGAAGCGGTGCCGTTGAGCTGGGCGTAGACAGGCTTCCCCGCCCGTCCTGGCCCCCGTCAAACCTGGCGGTGAGCGGAAGAGCAAGAGGCCCCGGGACGGGCGACCCAGAGAGAAGAGGCCTGCTTCGGGAGGTGGATGGATGCACCTCCCCCTCCCCCGGAAGAGGGCCGGGTGGAGATTCTTTTGTTTCAAAAATCTCGACAAGAAACGGTTGTCTCTGCCTCTGGGTCCCAAGAGGGCATGGAGAGTCATGGACGGACCAACTCCGGACCACACTCATCCTCCTCTTTCTCCAGCTGGCAGCAGTGGGCAGATCGAGCGTGTCATCAAAGGCCCTACTCACGCACCCTCTGCCAAACCACGGAACCAGGTAAGCGTGCACCGCACACTCAGACCCCTTTGGTCCACCACAGGCTGTATTCCTGCGTTCCATCTCGCTGCCCCCCTGCGGGTATGTTGGTAGTCCCGCTGGTCTGCTTGTATTGTGTCTGGGTGCCTGGCAGCACTACCCAGCCCGTCTGACTCGGCTATGCGGTTCAGTTGCCTCCCAAGTTCAGGGGCACCCACCTCACAGCAGTGAAGGCAGCTGATGCTCATGTCTCGTGTGGAGAGATCGCTGTCCTACTGGCGAAGGACGCGATGGAGCCGGTCCCTCCAGCCGATATGAAGACAGGGTTTACAACCCTTACTTCATTGTGCCTAAGAAAGCGGTGGGTTACGACCAATCTTGGATCTGCACGTCTTGAACCGGGTCCTTCACAGGCTTCCGTTCAAGATGCTCACGCAGAAACGCATCTTCGGGGGCATCCGTCCCCGAGATCGGTTTGCAGCGATCGACCTGAAGGACGCGTACTTCCATGTGTCGATCCTTCCGCGCCACAGGCCATTCCTGCGGTTTCCCATGGGCGAATGGGGTGTTCACGTTCTCAACTACCTCGACGACTGGCTCAGTCTCAGGATCAGTTGTGCGAACACAGGGGCTTGGTGCTCTCACACCTCAGCCAGTTGGGCCTTCGGGTCAATTGGGAAAAGAGCAAACTCTCCCCGACGCAGAGGATCTCTTTTCTCGGTATGGAGTTGGATTCGGTCAGTCAGACAGCACGCCTCATGCAGGAACGTGCTCAGTCGGTGTTGAACTGCTTGAATACGTTCAAGAACAGGATGGCGGTCCCACTGAAACAATTTCAGAGGCTCCTGGGGCATATGGCAGCTGCAGCGTCAGTCACGCCGCTGGGGCTGCTTCATATGAGACCGCTTCAACACTGGCTCCATGGCCGAGTCCTGAGGTGGGCGTGGCAATGCGGCACTCACCGGGTCCAAGTCACACCGGCCTGCCACTAAACCCTCACCCCGTGGTCAGACCTCTTGTTTCTTCGGCCGGGGGTGCCCATTGAACAGGTCTCCAGGCATGTTGTGGTTTACACAGATGCCTCCACCACCGCTGGGGTGCCACGTTCGACGGGCTTGCAGTGTCGGGGGTTTGGACGGGCCCCCAACTGCGCTGGCACATCAATTGCCTAGAGTTGCTAGCAGTACGCCTGGCCTTGATCCGTCTCAGGAGGCGCTTATGAGGCAAGCATGTACTGGTCCACATGGACAACACTGCGACCGTTGCGTACATCAACCGACAAGGTGGTCTACGCTCCCGTCGCATGTCGCAACTCGCCCGCCACCTCCTCCTCTGGAGTCAGAAGCATCTGAGGTCGCTTCGTGCCATTCACATTCCGGGCTTGCTCAACCGGGCAGCCGACGAGCTGTCACGAGCTCTACTGACTCAGAGATGGGGCACCTTGTGGCACCTGTGTCCAGACCTCTGGAAACTTCATGTCTGGTCCCTGGACGGGACGCGGAGGTTCTAGGTGGCCTACCCCAAGACCTCCAGTTGACACCATCACTTCGGCGAGAGCGCATCTACGAGACATGCTTACGCCTTGAAGTGGAACCTGTTCGTCGAGTGGTGTTCTTCTCACCGAGAAGACCCCCGGAAGTGCCCGATCAAAGTCGTGCTGTCCTTTTTGCAGCAGGGGTTGGAGCGAAGGCTGTCTCCTTCCACCCTTAAAGTCTATGTGGCTGCGATTGCTGCCAACCACGACCCCGTGGAAGGGAAGTCGGTGGGTTAAGCATGACTTGGTCATCAGGTTCCTTAGGGGGGCAAGAAGGTTAAATCCTCCACAGCCCCCCTCTATACCTTCTTGGGACCTGTCTCTAGTGCTCAGAGCACTACAGCAGGGCCCATTTGAGTCTTTGCGGACAGTTGAGCTGAAGTTTCTGTCAATGAAGACTCTGCTCCTGCTTGCATTGGCCTCCATCAAGGGGATAGGGGACCTGCACGCATTTTCGGTCGATGATTCGTGCCTAGAGTTTGGGCCGGCTGACTCCCAGGTAATCTTGAGGCCCCGGCCTGGCTATGTGCCTAAGGTTCCCACTACTCTCTTCATGGACCAGGTGGTGAGCCTGCAAGCGCTGCCCTCGGAGGAGGCAGACCCAGCCCTTGCTTTGCTTTGTCCCGTCCGAGCATTGAGATGCTACATTGGCAGGACACAAAGCCTCAGGACCTCAGACCAGCTCTTTGTCTGTCACGGAGGCCGGCAGAAGGGGAAGGCCGTCTCCAAGCAGAGGATGGCCCACTGGATAGTGGACGCCATCACCCTGGCTTATCAGGCACAGGGTGTGCCCTGCCCGCTCAGGTTGAGAGCCCACTCTACTAGAAGTGTTGCATCTTCCTGGGCGTTGGCTCGAGGTGCCTCGCTGGCAGATATTTGTATATGTTACTTAAACATAAAGACTTTAAGTAAAGTGTTACCGATAATGGTATAGAATCTTATAGAATCACTGCAGACAAATATGTGACCCTGGACCAATTTTTTACATTGTTTATACATAATCTGAAAGCTCAAAAAAAAAAAATCTAAATATTGAGAAAAATCACCTTTAAGGGTTTCCAAATAAAGTTCTTGGCAATGTGTATAACTAATCAAAAATTTATTTTTGATATATTAATGGTAGAAAATTGACAAAATATCTTCATGGAACATGATGTTTACTTAATACCCTAATGATTTTTGACATAAAACTAAATTATAAAAGATAATTTTGACCCATACAATGTGTTTTTGGCTATTGCTATGAATATACCCTTGCTACTTAAGACAGGTTTTGTGGTCCAGGGATACATATATGCCTAATATATATAGATACAGTATATTATAAAACCTAAAAAAGAGAAAATATCTTATAATTCCAAAATTAACATAAGAAATGCTATATATATGCTGTAATATTTAAGAACTCATTTTAAGAACTGAATCATTATGCTGAATTGTTTTGTTGTATATACTGCAGGACTTTATGGGATGGCAGTTTTTACAGTAATCCCCTCTCTCTTTCTTTTCTTTCGGTCTTCCTTCCTTTGCCATCTCTATTTATTTTAGTGCACAGTGTTTGCCATCTATCTTAGTGCAGGATGAATATTTAACTGTTCTGTGCATTATAAACTTCCACAGTCTCCGTGTTGACATGTTTGAAAATGGCCACAGGATGCTGGTTGCTCAGAATCGTGGTGTACATTTGGCTCATTGATACATAATTAACAATCCCTGCAACTGCTCCAGCAAACACACAGATGTCTCCCCTGTGGGGTTGCCTTGCCAGTGTGTCTATGCCCATGTATGTCTGTGTATGTGAGTATCACCAGTGTGAGTTTTGGGCCTTTGTAAGGTGGCAAAGGCAGCTTCCGTACCTCTGAATAAGGTGTGACAGTGGATAGTTGTCATGTTTCCTGGAGTTTGCATGATACCAGCACAGTAGCAACCTTCATTTCACACCGTGGAAAGTTGATTTAGTTGTATGTGGCATGGCTGTGTAAATGAAACTCTCCTGCACTGCACCTCACTGCATGAGTGTGCTGTAACCAGAGGCACTCTATCCAATGGTCCGGCAGCAATTCCAGCTGGACCACCAAGAGCCAGGCCAATTAGCGGCTATTGTCTGGGGCAGCCATGAGTGCAGAGACCACCAGGACAGACCCTTCTACCTTTCTCACAATACTGCCCCCCCCCCCCCCACACACACATCTGCTTAGTTATTTCTGCTTTACTTTACTCCTTCCCTCACCAGCCTTACCCTGGTACTTTTCCAGACCTCTCTTAAGTTAAAATATAATGAATATCTATCTTCACCGGATTTACTCAGGATTTAAAAATATATAAATATAATATATATATAAATATATATATATTAGGGCTGTCAAAGTTAAATTATATGTTTTTTAATGCAAATTAATCGTTTGATAAGGTTTGACCCCAACTTCTTGCCGTCATCGAAGCGCATATGGTAATCATGCGTCCCAATGTGCACACTATCCATTCTAAATTCCATGTGATCTTAGTAATTTTCAATACTATTTAGGGCAGATAGGTTGGATAATATGCACATTGGGACACAGGGATTGTGTGATTATGATGTGCCGGGCTAAACAAAAGTGAAGCAAACACGGAGAGAGAGCAAGTGTGTCTGAGAGAGAGAGACAGAGCGACAGTGCGCGAGAGATATGTATACTCGTGATGAGGGAACAGTGAACTAGTGTTGCTAGGGTTGCGGTTTTCCCGCACAATTGGGTTATTTTGAAAATAGAGTCGTGGGCAAAATTACAGAGCCGTGGGTTGCGTTTTTTGGGCTACTTTTATAATGTACCGTGGCCGCCAAAAGTGTATGTGTATGTGTACACACGTGATCGCAAAAGGAAGTTATTACAAACACTCGATGGTGGTTTAAAGTGAGTTCTGAGTAAAAGTGTACTATTAATCTCATAAATTGTCTTATGTAGCATGATGCTAATGTTAGCTCTAAAGCACCTGCAGAACAGGTCCAATTCTTTTTCATAATGCATTTTATCATAATACTTAATGTAAGGTCGCAAGTAAATGTTTTGTTGTATTTATTTAGAAATACTTTTGATAATAGTTGGGTAAATGTGTACTGGGATTGAAGCGATGTGGCTTGGTAAATGTTTTATTGCCAGTATAAAGGCTGATAATGGCTGAATAAAAACAAAAGAATAATAAGGATTATGTCTCATTCCTGGCGGAGGTATGAAAGGTTCTGTTTCCTTAAACTAGTTTGTCATGCATTCCTTTATTTCAACACATTTACAGGTAAATCCTAGTATTTTAAATTTGCGATTAATTGTGATTAATCACAGTCCAGGACTGTGATTAACGTGATTAAATTTTTTAATTGATTGACAGCACTAATATATATATATATATATATATATATATACAGTGGTGTGAAAAAATGTTGGCCCCCTTCCTGATTATTTATTTTTTTGCATGTTTGTCACACTTTAATGTTTCAGATCATCAAACAAATTTAAATATTCATCAAAGATAGCACAAGTAAACACAACATGCAGTTTTTAAATGAAGGGTTTTTTATGAAGGGAAAACAAACTCCAAACCCACATGACCCTGTGTGAAAAAGTGCTTGCCCCCACTCCCCCCTGTTAAAACATAGGAACAAGGAACAAATGAGAAAGAAAGTAAATGAGATCTATCAGTCTGGAAAAGGTTATAAAGCCATTTCTAAAGCTTTGGGACTCCAGTGAACCACAGTGAGAGCCATTATCCACAAATGACGAAAACATGGAACAGTGGTGAACCTTTCCAAGAGTGGCCGACCGACCAAAATTACCCCAAGAGCGCAGCGACAACTCATCCAAGAGGTCACAAAGACCCCACAACAACATCTAAAGAACTGCAGGCCTCACTTGCCTCAGTTCAGGTCAGTGTTCATGACTCCACCATAAGAAAGAGTCTGGGCAAAAATGGCCTGCATGGCAGAGTTCCAAGACGAAAACCGCTGCTGAGCAAAAAGAACATAAAGGCTCATCTCAGTTTTGCCAGAAAACATCTTGATGATCCCCAAGACTTTTGGGAAAATACTCGTGGACTAACGAGACAAAAGTTGAACTTTTTGGAAGGTGTGTGGCCCATTACATCGGGCGTAAAAGTAACACAGCATTTCAGAAAAAGAACATCATACCAACAGTAAAATATAGTGGTGGTGGTGTGATGGTCTGGGGCTGTTTTGCTGCTTCAGGACCTGGAAGACTTGCTGTGATAAATGCAACCATGAATTCAGCTGTCTACCAAAAAATCCTGAAGGACAATGTCTGGCCGTCTATTCGTGACCTCAAGCTCAAGCGAACTTGGGTTCTGCAGCAGGACAAAACACAAAACACACCAGCAAATCCACCTCTGAATGGCTGGAAAAAAACAAAATGAAGACTTTGGAGTGGCCTAGTCAAAGTCCTGACCTGAATCCTACTGAGATGCTGTGGCATGACCTTAAAAAAGTGATTCATGCTCGAAAACCCTCCAATGTGGCTGAATTACAACAATTCTGCCAAGATGAGTGGGACAAAATTCCTCCACAGCGCTGTAACAGACTCATTGCAAGTTATCGCAAACGCTTGATTGCAGTTGTTGCTGCTAAGGGTGGCCCAACCAGTTATTAGGTTTAGGGGGCAAGCACTTTTTCACACAGGGCCATGTGGGTTTGGATTTTGTTTTCCCTTCATAATAAAACACTTCATTTAAAAACTGCACGTTGTGTTTGCTTGTGTTATCTTTGATTAATAATTACATTTCTTTGATGATCTGAAACATTAAAGTGGGACAAACATGCAAAAAAATAAAACAAAATCAGGAAGGGAGCCAACACTTTTCACACCACTGTATATACATTTACACACACACACACACACACACACACACACACACACAGTATATACATATTTATATATTTATTTATGAATTTATTTCATGATGTTGTATGCATTTCTTCTAATTTAAAACATTTTGTTATATATTCATGGCATAACATTGTAATTTCATTCTACACTACCAGTATAAACTTTTTGAATAGTAAGATTTAAAATTCTTTTTTTAAAGTCTCTTCTTCTCACCAAGCCTGCCTTTCTTTGGTCCAGAGTACAGCAAAAACAGTAACATTTTGAAATATTAATTTATTCATTCATTCATTCAATGAAAATTAAGTTCTGTTAAAAGCAGAATACAAAGTGTTTCACTTATTTAAATGTATATCTTAAAGCTTGCAGCTGATTGGTCTGTGATAAGTAAACATTATTTCATTGTAGACCACCTTTAGCCATCGCTGCGTGAAATGTTGATCACTTCCAGTGTAGATGCGTTGGATGGACTAGTCCAGTAAGAGCATCTGAAACTGACCTCTGATGTGCTGCTCCAGTAAGCAGAGTGAAGCGTGTGCCCACTTTAGTCCTTTCATTAGGGGCCTTGTCTCTTTTTATGGCTCCCTCAAACACACACACTAATATTCTCTGCCATCTCAGCAGACCTCTCTCATCTGTGACTCCCTTTGCTTTTCTTTCTTTCTCTCTCTGCTCCTTCTTACTCTCACTCCTACTCGTTTATATTGTTCCATCTTCCCCTCTCACTCCATTTCTTCTCTGGTCCTGTCATATCTCCGGCTGAACTGCTCTGGCCCATCTAATGGGGTCAGCAGAACACCACCCCCCGCATACTCTTCCCTTTCACTCTCCTCCTCTTTCATCTGTCCATTTCCAGGTTAAGAGCCCAGTGGCTGAGAGACTCACTAGATTAGTGGTCTTTTATGCCTAGGCGGGGTCTGGTTTGCCTCCTTTATCCATCCGTCCACCATTTATGTTTTTTTTTCCTCTTACAGTGGACTAAAGGAGAGACAACATGCTCTTACACACACTCACATCAGGCATGTAATTGTTAACTAAAACTATTAAAAGTATTTTTTTTGTTAATAAAAAAAGTCTGTGTATATGCATATATGTATGTATGTATGTGTGTGTGTGTGTATATATATATATATATATATATATATTTGTGTGTGTGTGTGTGTGTGTGTGAGTACATTAAAAAAAAGAACATTAGAAAGGTTGCCTTGCTGAAATAACTGAAATAAGTTTATGTTGAAGTAAATAACTGAAATAAATAAATAATAGTTTTAATAATAATAATAATGATGATGATGACAAAAGCATGTAATAACATTAAAACTAAAACTAAAATTTAAGCTAAAATTAAATTGTAAACAGAAAACATGAGATACTGAACTAATTCAAAATATTAATAAATAATAGCATTTGAATAATACAAAAGTAATACTGTACTGTGCCCAAAATCAAACCAAAAGAAGTAATATTTGTTATTTATGATCCATGCATTTATACACTGACCTATACAATCCAGCAACAGACAGTGGCAAATGTAATATGAAATTGTCAAAACAAATATGGTAATAATAATTAAATGCATGCTCGAGCATTTGAATTGGTCAACAAGAATATTTACTCCTGTGTAATGAGAACTTAGTTTTACAATTAATTTGTTTAACGGATCTTTGGACATCTATAATTGTAAAGTTATGGTCTACCCATGCCACCCATGCATTCTCAGACAAGATGATTCCCAAATGGTCTGAAAGATCTTCTTTGATTGCTAATCACTAGCTTCACATCCCACAATTCCTTAACTGTTGGCAAAATATTTGGTCGTACAACTACTTCCATCTATTTAAGCTTCATTTCACCTCACCCAGCACCACCTCTCCTGCATTTAGCACGATTGTTACCAGTTTAAAATATGCTGAAAGCATTTTCGGCTGGCATGTCTTACTGTGCATGCTGGGATAACAAGTGGCTCCCTGTTTCTCATAGGGGCCTTCAGGGTTTCTCAGTTCTGTTCTTTTTTGTCCTCCCTCTCTCTCCCTTCTTCCTCAGCTCAGGCCATTAGAGGAAGAGGGTCAGGAAAGTGCATGCCATCCTTTGCGTGCTATCTGAGCCACTGGCCTGGCAAGTGAAAATAAATGTTCAAAAGGTTGTACTTTATATTTAGCCAAGGAGATGACCTCGAAGTGCCTTAAAAGGCTCACATACTTAAAGGTGCATTACAGGTCTTATACTAATTCACTGTGATGGCTAAAGTGCTCGTCGCATACCGCAGGAGAGAACTAACGCTGGAGGATCTGGCAAGGGCCCGGGATGTGACCAGTTAACATTATTCAGCATAAATTTTGAATTCTCTCCAGCCCTGAATGTGAAGCGGAGAAGGGTAAACCATTTGCATACTGTATCAGTGATGAGTGTAGAAAAGAGACGCTCTTGTTGCTGGATCCCAACTGCACATTTAACCTGTAAATTTCACTTCGTGTCATGCTTTCTTCTCTTTTAATGTATTTTTACGTGCAGAAAAGTGGTATGGTGTGTTTTAAGCGCTGTTTGGGGTAAATAACCTCTCGTGAGATGCAGCAGTGGTCTGAAGCTCCACTGGTGGAGACCTATTTTCATTCTTAACTAGACTGCTATGATTTATTAATCCACATTTGAAATAACAATTACGATGTCAGATGGGATCAAGCCCAAGCCTTAATTGCAAAGGAAAACATACTTAATGTGAAACTTTCCCCTACTGAAGCGTTTAGAGTGCTTTGTGTCTTGAGCAGGTCTGTAGAGCATCAGGTCCCAGCTGCAGGTTTCAGATGCTTCTTACTGATGTCACTTCCTCCACTCAACGCCACTCCCATTCCAGCTGGACTGGACTGAGTTTTGTAGTATGTGGGTCTAGGAAACGTGTGATTGCTTTCAGAGCTCTCTTCTGTCATCCTCTCACTCTCATTCTCACATTGTCTTACACATTTCCCTCTGGGGCCTTTAAGGTTTATGATGTTTCATTAAGAGGTCAGGTCCTAAGACATTTAATTAAATCACATAATAGTCTTTTGTCGACAATCTAGATCCAGCAATGATTGTAAAAAGACAATAAGCTTTAACTGTTTTTACAGAGATTGTCTTTGTTTGTCTGGAGTTATTTATTTTAAATTGTTTTGGAAGTGACACCATTAGAGATTGATATTTTACCATTTTAGGGGTAAAATTTGGCTTAGGTGCTGTAAAATACCCTTAGTTTTGGAAGAGTCACTGTAAAATAAAGTAATAATAATAATAACAACAATAATGCTTAATTGCATATAAATATAAATTTAATTTAGGATTGAGAAGACATTTTACTCCAAATAGATTATTTTATGATACTGAATAATAATAATAATAATAACAACAATAATAATAATAATTATTATTATTATTATTTTTACTGTTACTACTGCTGCTACTACTGATGATAATAAAAATACACAATTATTCCCATAAATTCTATAGTTTGTTAATTTTTTTATGGCCAAGTGCTGATGGACAGGAAGTGTTATCGTGTTCATGATGCCGGATCTTTATCCAGCTTCCTCTTGCTTTCATTTTTCCATTTTTTTACCTCTGGAGTGTCATAGGTATAAGATGCTTTATTATGACATGAACACACACACATGTGCTCTAGCCCTCTCATAATTCAGTCCACACTGCACATCTGAGAGAATTCTCCACACTTCTAACTCTCTTCCTCATTCTTTTATATTGAGGCTAGCTCCACTCATATTTCATGTCAAAGGCTTATTCTTTTATTGAACATCAAATCCAGAGTGTCTCAGTTGACACTCCTTTCTTTTTCTAGTGCATACATATTCAGGAGCTCAGGCAGCTATATGGCTTCCTGCACCAAATCCACAATTGTGCGCATTAGCACTGTAATAACATTACATGAATGGAGCTCTCGTTCTATATTTAGGAGTTTAGTCATCCGTGTGAGCCTTGACATGCAGCGTTGTTTTTTTCCATCTCTGGCGTTGGCTCTCCGGCCTTCTCCAGTGTCCAAAAACTTACACAGGAGGACTGCTCTTGCTAAAATATCACGCTGTGACACTTTACATACTGGTTTGAACTTTATGGCTGACACACTGCAGAATAAATGCATAAATAAATAAAAAAAAATATTTGAACGGCTCACAATGTGCCCAAGCCAGTGTGACAATTGAAGTAGAGAAAAACTCTGAAGAATGCCACCCCTCTTTTCCGTCTCACACACGCCAGACGTGGTCCCAAAAAAAACACACGTGCAAACACACACACACACACACACACACACACCAGTTCTACGACTCCGGCTTGTCAAAATATTGTTCCAGTACATCCCCACTGTTTCTGGCCTGGAGTCAACTTCCATCTCATCTAATGAAAAATACAGAGTGTTCACTGGGGATTAACTGGAAGGCTCCTGCAAAAAGGATGAGGGAGGAGAGGAGCAGGGCTCTGCTTTATGGCAACACAACTCAATCATTTAGTACCTCCAGCTGACCATTTGACCCGCTGCTTAGAGTTTTATTCTTCCCAAATAGCAGGGCAGGGGAGAGGGAAGTGCTTGAGTTTGCGTTTTTGCCATCGTTCTGATAAATATCTCTTGCACCTCAGCATGTGTTCCCATTTATCTGAGTAGGTGCCGGTGCTGTAGATACATTATTAAGTGTGATTAAACACATGCGCAGAAACTGGCGAACACGGAAACGCTTCTGTTGCGTGGCATCGTTTTTCATCCCCACACCCCTGCAAGCGTACGCCACTTAAACACACAGACACTTTGAGTGTGTGTGATTCCGTATGGGAATTTGTGTGTTGAGCATCGTCAGCTTAGAAATTACTGGATAAAGAAAGGGGAGGAAAGGAAAAAAGAGACGAGGTGAGGTGAGGTGAGGTGAGGTGAGGTGAGATGAGATGAGATGAAGCGAGAAAGGAGGAAGGAGATGAGATGAGATGAGATGAGATGAGATGAGATGAGATGAGATGAGATGAGATGAGATGAGATGAGATGAGAGGGAGGGAAAAGAAGTTGAGACAAGGTGAGGACAGGAGGAGAGGGAAAGAATGAGATGACAATAAATGAGATGAGAATAGGAGAGGAAAATAGACAAAATATGGGGAGGTGAAAGATGAGATGGGAAGACATTGCACAAGAGGCTATGAGGAGGAGACAAAGGGAGAAAAAATGAGACAAGGTGAGTAAAGACTAGATGAGAGATGAAAAGAGGCTAGAGAGAGACAAAGATCCAAAATAATGGAAATCAATGTAGGAGGCAAGGAGGAACAAGATGAGATGAGAAAGGAGGCGATGAGAATAGGTGAGAAGCAAAGAAAGAAAATGAGACAAGAAGAGCGGAGAGGAAAGAAACAAGATGAGAGGAATGGAAAGGAAAGAAGAGCATGTGAGAGGATTGAGGAAGTAATGAGAGAAGAGATAAAGGGAGAGAAAGGGAGATAAGAGAAAACTAGAGGAGGAAAGGAAAGGTGAGAAAGAGGAAAGGAAAAGGGAAGATGAGGTGAGAAGAGGAGAAGGAAGGAAAGGCTTAGGAAGGAGACAAGAAGAGGAAAGTAGACAAGATAACAGGAGATGAAAGGTGGTGTTATGAGATGAGGGACTATGAGAGGAGATGGGAGGAAAATAGAGACAAAAAGAGAGCTGAGAAGAGACTAGGGGGAGAGGAGGCAAGGAGGCAAGAGGAGAGGAAAGAAAATGAGAAGAAAAGAAAAAACATGAGACAGAAGATGAGGAGAAGAAATAAGTGGATGTGAGACAGTGAGACAATATATTAAGATATAGATGTGTCTGTTTAAATACAGAACATCACAGTACAGCTGCCCTGTAATAGCGGGCCACCTCAGGATGAAGCTGCTCACCTGAAATGGACCAATTATTCTGTTTTTGATATTGTGCCTTCAGTCGAATAATCCAGCATGTCTTTTGGATTCTGCTGCATCAATAATGTATGCTGGGCGGTGTATAATTTATGTAAGTGGACATGCAATCACCTCAAATTAAAGTGCATGAGCGGAGGTCAGGTTGTGTGTATGTTTATGTGGAACAGTGCAGGCAAAGAATGGCCAATCCAGTGCATTCAAGTGCCAAGCACATCTCGTTCTCTCACGTTTTTCCCCACTTAGCTCATTCCTCCCTCTCTTTCTCTCTCTCTCTCGCACACACACATAAATATAAAAAAAACCCTAGTTACTGCTGGCTTAGCTTAGGCTGGAGACACATGGCTCACCAGTGACTGAGACTCACAAAGCAGGAGGCATTAAGACATCAATAATTAATTAAACCAACAGGCTCTCATAGATACCTACAGAGGAGGACATCTGGCTGAAAGCATACTCAGTCTCATTAAAACTGGGCTCCAAATGGGAGCTGATTAATCCTTTCCAAATGTTAATTGGTGGGTTAAAGTCTGGATGGCTGTCAGTGGTGCTGGTCTGTTTTGCGGGGCCTCAGCGAGTGGAACAGGCCTGGATCACAGCTCATCCTGTTCCCAAGATCCACTGCCCAGTGCTGTGTGAACCGGCCAATAGAAATCCCTGCCGCTGCCTCTTCTTCGTTAATGGTTATCACAGAACATGGGGGAATTGCTGCGTGTGTTTGTCTTTCAGCATATTTCCCATTTTGGTGGGTAATAAATTATATTACCTTGAGTTTGATTGATTTGTGTACTTTATGCCTGGACAGAGTCACTTTTATTGCCGTTGGTCCCAGTAACATTATCATGGCTATCCATCATGTGCAGGGACAGCAGAGATGTCCATTTTAAGGCCGTCTCGCCAGTGTTTCAAGAATTGGTGTTTTAGCCAATGCTCAGCAGCTCTCTCTCTCTCTGTGTGTGTGTGTGTGTGTGCAAGAGTGTGACATGTTTATGAATGCCAAGATGTACTGTGGAGTCACGGTGCTGTCCAGCAGCTCACTGCATTAGCTGACAAACTCTCCCACTTGTCACATGAAGCGTTGACCTAAAACACGGCAGAGTTCATCTCTCTCTTTCTCTCTCTCTTTCTCTCTCTCTCTCTCTCTCTCTCTCTCTCTCTCTCGCTTCGTATCTTATTCATTTGTCTTTTATAACTGGATTGCCACATCACTGAACATTAATTAGGGCCCAAGCCAGTAAGGCGCAGGGCCCTATTGTTCTTCTAAGGATTATTATTTTTTTTTTTTTTTTTTTTTTTTTTATTTTTTTTTTTATTTTTTATTTCAATCATCCGGGCACTTTTGGGGGCCTTAACGTGCCCGAAAACTCTCGAAAATTGGCACGCACGTTGGAACCTGCGGCCATTAGGACGCCGCTGAGGCTGGGACCCGGGCGTGGCACAGGGGCTCTACGGCGCCCCCTGGAAAATTGTCAGAAAGCTTGATGTATAGCTCACACATACTTGCACGTATTCATATGAAACTCGGTACACATATAGAACTCATTGAGCCGAACAACTTCCGCGCAGCATGTCATAGGCTCCGCCCAACAGGAAGTCGGCTATTCAGGGCTGTTTAAAAAGCGCATGCTCTGGAATTTGATATACTCCTCTGAGGATTTCCATACGATTGCCACCAAACTAGGTGAACATGATCTCAAGACATTGGGGACGCTAAATTGCGAAGATATTTTTGATATGTCGAACGGTTTGCCCGTGGCGAGGCGATGAAGTTATGGCGAAAAATGAGACCCAGGAAATGCCTAATAACGTCCACATACATTGTATGATGTATATCAAACTTCAGTGATTTGTTCGTTGTATGATGCCGATCGGATAGATGTGACTATTATGACTGAAAGTTATAGCGCCACCAACTGGCTGCAGGAAGTGTGTCGTTTTCAAAATGCTTTGAATTCAGCATCTTCTTTTACCTCGATTTGCTTCAAACTTCACCAGAATAATGTCAAAACACGGCCGATGTAAAACTGTGAAGGGAATATTGATATCTAAAATTATGTTGCCATGGCAACGTGTCAAAGTTGAAAATTCGTTTCTGGTGATTTTGAGGCAGATAACATGTTTAGAATGTCATGAAACTCAACACACATATCAGTATTAATGATAGTTAGACACTGGAAAAAGCTCATAAACGGGCGTGGAAGAGACACTCTATAGCGCCACCTTTTGTCAAAAATGAGGGGGTTAGTTTTAGCTACAGACACCAAACTCGGTACATAAATTGTTCTTATTAATCCGGACAATTTTCTAATTTACAGTCATTAGCTACGACCAACAGGAAGTCGGCTATATTTATTTTAATGTGGGTTTTTTTTAAAAACGGGCTGTAAACAAATTAATACTCCTCCAAGCAGAAACACGGAAATCACACCAAACATTTTTTATCATGATGCCAAAATACTGAAGATGCTAAATTGCGGACGGATTTAGGATATCTTGAACGATGATTTAATGGCAATTTATTAAAGTTACAGTAAAAAAGATAATTTTTTTTTTTTTTATCTTTTAAGAGCAGCTTCCAAACACTTCATAAAAAATTACATACACAGAACAATACAGTCTGAGGATATGTGATTAATTTCATGAATTTACAATACACTATGCTTAGGAGAAAATTTAAAAACTATCAGAGAGCTCTTAGACTGCTTCTGAGTGAGAGATCCCTGTCAGCCTGCAGCTGAGTGAGGGGTGGGGTGGGGTGGGGTGTGAGTGACTGTGTGAGTGACTGTGTGGATTGAGGAGCTGGGTGAGAGAGAGAAAGAGAGAGAGGGTCTGTTTTTTAAAATCTTTAAAAAATGCTTATAAATCATTAAATAAGGTCTCAATTCTTAACATTAGGAAATGCATTAATTAACGTGAACTAACAATGAAAAATATATTTTTACATCATGTTAATTCTTCCATGATAGTATGAACTAACAAAGAACATTTTTTTTAAAGCATTTATTAATCTTTTTAATGTTAGAAAAATAGTCATGTTCAAAAGATAAACTTTCAAATGTAATAATATATTAACACATTTTGGAATTAATATTGATCAACATTAAATGGTATATAATTATTAATGTTTATATATATATAATGATAGCTACAGACACCAAACTCGGTACATAAATTGTTCTTATTAATCCGGACAACTTTCTAATTTACAGTCATTAGCTACGACCAACAGGAAGTCGGCTATATTTATTTTAATGTGGGTTTTGTTTTTAAACAGGCTGTAAACAAATTCATGCTCCTCCAAACAGAAACACGGAAATCACACCAAACATTTTTTCTTATGATGCCAAAATACTGAAGATGCTAAATTGCGGACGGATTTAGGATATCTTGAACGATGATTTAATGGCAATTTATTAAAGTTACAGTAAAAAAGAGAAAACTTTTCTTTTCTTTTTTTCTTTTAAGAGCAGCTTCCAAACACTTCATAAAAAATTACATACACAGAACAATACAGTCTGAGGATATGTGATTAATTTCATGAATTTACAATACACTATGCGGAGGAGAAAATTTAAAAACTATCAGAGTTCTCCTGTCTCTGTGCTTCTAATGTTTGCGGTAGGTGACTGGGTGGGTGACTGACTGTGTGAGTTCAGTGAGTGTGGAGGGGGAGAGAGAGAGGGAGAGAGAGAGAGGGTCTGTTTAAACATCTCAATAAAATCCTTAAAAAATGCTTATAAAGCATTAAAGGTTTTGATAACACTTTATAATTAAGTCTCATTTGTTAACAGTAGGGAATGCATTAATTAACATGAACTAACAATGAAATATATTTTTTACAGCATGTTAATTCTTCATTGATAGTATGAACTTACAATGAACTAACAATGAACAAAATATTTTTTATATTAGAAAAATAGTCATGTTCAAAAGATAAAACTTTAAAATTTAATAATATATTAACACATTTTGGAATTGATTTTGATCAACATTAAATGGTATATATTTATTAATGATGTAAATTAACAACAGTTAAATAATGTTGTTTTTTAACATTGGTTAATTCACAAATAACATTAAATATTAACAATATATTTTTTACTTTATTAATTTGTGTTAGAAAAAATTATTCATGTTAGTTAATGGAAAAATAAATCATTAAAAAATGCTTATAAATCATTAAAAGCTTTGGTAACTATAATAATTTCTCATTTGTTAGCATTAGTAAATGCATTAACTAACATCAACTACCAATGAAAAATATATTTTCACAGAACTTAAAGTTTTATATGTTCTGTGTGTGTGTGTTTCACAGAGTTGATGGTTTGGATTAACCCTTTAATTGCCGTATCCCTTAAAACCAAACTGCCAGAGGGTTACTGTGATGCTTGTGCTCGCTGGGCACCGTTTTATCGATGCCACCGGGGTGGCATATGCTGACGGCTTGGGCCCGTCATCGCTGCTCGCAGCTATATTTATTTTTTTTTTTTTTTTTTTTTTTTTTTTATTTCAATCATCCGGGCACTTTTGGGGGCCTTAACGTGCCCGAAAAC
Organism: Barbus barbus; assembly: GCF_936440315.1. Taxonomy (NCBI): domain Eukaryota; kingdom Metazoa; phylum Chordata; class Actinopteri; order Cypriniformes; family Cyprinidae; genus Barbus; species Barbus barbus. The sequence goes on along the minus strand of NC_136746.1, from coordinate 17,152,347 downwards.
TCTCGAAAATTGGCACGCACATTGGAACCTGCGGCCATTAGGACGCCGCTGAGGCTGGGACCCGGGCGTGGCACAGGGGCTCTACGGCGCCCCCTGGAAAATTGTCAGAAAACTTGATGTATAGCTCACACATACTTGCACGTATTCATATGAAACTCGGTACACATATAGAACTCATTGAGCTGAACAACTTTCACGCAGCATGTCTTAGGCTCCGCCCAACAGGAAGTCGGCTATTCAGGGCTGTTTAAAAAGCGCATGCTCTGGAATTTGATATACTCCTCTGAGGATTTCCATACGATTGCCACCAAACTCGGTGAACATGATCTCAGGACATTGGGGACGCTAAATTGCGAAGATATTTTTGATATGTCGAACGGTTTGCCCGTGGCGAGGCGATGAAGTTATGGCGAAAAATGAGACCCAGGAAATGCCTAATAACGTCCACATACATTGTATGATGTAGATCAAACTTCAGTGATTTGTTCTTTGTATGATGCCGATCGGATAGATGTGACTATTATGACTGAAAGTTATAGCGCCACCAACTGGCTGCAGGAAGTGTGTCGTTTTCAAAATGCTTTGAATTCAGCATCTTATTTTTACTCGATTTGCTTCAAACTTCACCAGAATAATGTCAAAACACGGCCGATGTAAAACTGTGAAGGGAAGATTGATATCTAAAATTATGTTGCCATGGCAACGTGTCAAAGTTGAAAATTCGTTTCTGGTGATTTTGAGGCAGATAACATGTTTAGAATGTCATGAAACTCAACACACATATGAGTATTAATGATAGTTAGACACTGGAAAAAGCTCATATACGGGCGTGGAAGAGGCACTCTATAGCGCCACCTTTTGTCAAAAATGAGGGGGTTAGTTTTAGCTACAGACCCCAAACTCGGTACATAAATTGTTCTAATTAATCCGGACAACTTTCTAATTTACAGTCATTAGCTACGACCAACAGGAAGTCGGCTATATTTATTTTAATGTGGGTTTTTTTAAAAAACGGGCTGTAAACAAATTAATACTCCTCCAAGCAGAAACACGGAAATCACACCAAACATTTTTTATCATGATGCCAAAATACTGAAGATGCTAAATTGCGGACGGATTTAGGATATCTTGAACGATGATTTAATGGCAATTTATTAAAGTTACAGTAAAAAAGATCATTTCTTTTTTTTTTTTATCTTTTAAGAGCAGCTTCCAAACACTTCATAAAAAATTACATACACAGAACAATACAGTCTGAGGATATGTGATTAATTTTATGAATTTACAATACACTATGCAGAGGAGAAAATTTGAAAACTATCAGAGAGTTAGACTTAGACTGCTTCTGAGTGAGAGATCCCTGTCAGCCTGCAGCTGAGTGAGGGGTGGGGGTGGGGTGGGCTGTGAGTGACTGTGTGAGTGACTGTGTGGATTGAGCCAGTGGGTGAGAGAGAGAAAGAGAGAGAGAGGGTCTGTTTTTTTAAATCTTTAAAAAATGCTTATAAATCATTAAAGATTTTGATAACACTTTATAATAAGGTCTCAATTCTTAACATTAGGAAATGCATTAATTAACGTGAACTAACAATGAAAAATATATTTTTACAGCATGTTAATTCTTCCATGATAGTATGAACTAACAAAGAACAATTTTTTTAAAGCATTTATTAATCTTTTTAATGTTAGAAAATTAGTCATGTTCAAAAGATAAACTTTAAAATGTAATAATATATAAACACATTTTGGAATTAATATTGATCAACATTAAATGGTATATAATTATTAATGATTATATATATATATATATATATATATATATATATATAATGATAGCTACAGACACCAAACTCGGTACATAAATTGTTCTTATTAATCCGGACAACTTTCTAATTTACAGTCATTAGCTACGACCAACAGGAAGTCGGCTATATTTTTTTTTTATGTGTTTTTTTTTTTTTTAAACGGGCTGTAAACAAATTCATACTCCTTCAAGCAGAAACCAAAAATTCACACCAAACATTTTTTCACATGCTTCCAAGATACTGAAGATGCTACATTGCGGACTGATTTAGGATATCTTGAACGGTGATTTAATGGCAATTTATTAAAGTTACAGTAAAAAAGAACACTTTTTTTTTTTATCTTTAAAGAGCAGCTTCCAAACACTTCATAAAAAATTACATACACAGAACAAGACAGTCTGAGATATGTGATTAATTTCATGAATTTACAATACACTATGGAGAGCAGAAAATTAAAACTATCAGAGTTCTCCTGTCTCTGTGCTTCTAATGTGTGCGGTGGGTGACTGGGTGGGTGACTGACTGTGTGAGTTCAGTGAGTGTGGAGGGGGAGAGAGAGAGAGAGAGAGAGAGAGAGAGGGTCTGTTTAAACTTCTCAATAAAATCCTTAAAAAATGCTTATAAAGCATTAAAGGTTTTGATAACACTTTATAATTAAGTCTCTTTTGTTAACAGTAGGGAATGCATTAATTAACATGAACTAACAATGAAAAATATATTTTTTACAGCATGTTAATTCTTCATTGATAGTATGAACTTACAATGAACAAAATATTTTTAATATTAGAAAAATAGTCATGTTCAAAAGATAAAACTTTAAAATGTAATAATATATTAACACATTTTGGAATTGATTTTGATAAACATTAAATGGTATATATTTATTAATGATGTAAATTAACAACAGTTAAATAATGTTGTTTTTAACATTGGTTAATTCACAAATAACATTAAATATTAACAATATATGTTTTACTTTATTCATTTGTGTTAGAATAAATTATTCATGTTAGTTAATGGAAAAATAAATCATTAAAAAATGCTTATAAATCATTAAAACCTTTGGTAACTATAATAATTTCTCATTTGTTAGCATTAGTAAATGCATTAACTAACATCAACTACCAATGAAAAATATATTTTCACAGAATTTAAAGTTTTATATGTTGTTCTGTGTGTGTGTGTTTCACAGAGTTGATGGTTTGGAATAACCCTTTAATTGCCGTATCCCTTAAAACCAAACTGCCAGAGGGTTACTGTAATGTGTGTGCTCGCTGGGCACCGTTTTATCGATGCCACCGGGATGGCGTATGCTGACGGCTTGGGCCCGTCATCGCTGCTCGCAGCTATATTATGTTTTGGAATTGAAAGCTCAACTTTTTTTTTTTACTTTTTTTTTCTAGAGCCTAGATAATTCTGTAGATGCATTGTAAAACGCATTTGCTTAATCAGCATTTTTATTATTTTATTTTAGTTTATTTTGCACTCGTTCTGTTTTTTATTATTATTATTAAAATCGATGTGTTGCTATTTATTAATATTAGTGTTCTCTTGCTGCATTAACTGCACCTAACTCAGCAGATATTACCTGTTTAGTCCCGTAAAAATATCCATATGGAGAAATCAAATGGGCACATCCGACCAAAGTTGAGTAGGTGCAGCTTGTTAGATTTATGCTTGAAACAATTGACCATTTCAGTAAGAAAAAAAAAATCTAAAAATAATCTTGTTTTGGGCATATTTAGACGTTTATTTTTCTGGGAAGCCATACAAAAATACTGTTTAGGAAAATGTTTCTTTTTTTTCTGTAAATCTAAATATACAACGTGGTCATGTGGATTTTTTTAGGTGTTTTTTGGAATGAATCCTCATGCTGGTTTCTTGGGATGTTGGTGAGGCCATATGTTCAGTTGATCTGATCGTGTCTGAGCCTGAAGTCGAGAGTTTGTTTCATTTAAAGCCTGACCTTTTTGTTCTTTCCAGAACCTCTTACCTCAGTGTCCTCCCACTGCAAACAACTAACACCATCCAGAGCTCAAATGCAGTTTTATATGGTTCCAACTGTGTCTGTGTGTGTGGAAACCGTGTATGCGGGTTCATCTATGTGGGAGTGGGGTTATAACATGTGTGTACGGGGCACGGATTTGCACAAACAGCTTGCTTAATTACCATGAAGAGAGATCCGTTAGAGGATCATTAATGAAGCACATGTCTCAAACAATAGTTCTAAACATATCACAAATCAGAGAAAGAGAGACAGCTGTAGCAATGTGGTGGCAACCATATTGTTGTGGACATTACTCATTATATACTTCTTTTTTTTCTTGACCTTTCACCAGCTGCCCGTCAGGTCTGATCTTGGACAAAACATTCATGATATCAGTTGTGCTTCTTAATAGGGAATGACAATATGGAGAAATTAAGCTGTTTCTTTGACATCAATACTTACATTCTAGAACATCTATAAGTAAATCAGCTTGTAATGGATCTGGTAGCCGTGACAGCCGTAAAATAAAACAAAATATACTTTTTTTTTTCTTTTTTTAACACTTGTAGTTCCAGCCTACAAAAACTGCTTGTAAATCTTGAGTTTAATATTTAAATTATTTTGACAAAATTTAAGTTATTTTGACTTTCAGTCAAAACTGAGTGAACATGGCCAACAATACCTGTGCTAGTTGAAAGAAAACAAGTTAAGAGAAAGATTGAATCCAATATTTGGTAATAATGGATAATGGTTAGAATGGATTATGATAATGATAGATTTACTAGCAATTTTTAAATGGCCATTCCAATTTGAAAAGGATTTTCAGCATAGCATGAGGAACATATAAGCTTATATATATATAGCACACAAATGTATATTTTAATAAACCACATTTGTATTTATACATAACATTTATTACAAATTTAAAACCTAATTGTATATCATTGCATATAATTTATTAAATTTATTGTAAATGTTAAGTAAACACCTGCAGTAATAAGCTTACAAATTTTAACTAATGTGAATTTAATAACTGTAATGATAATAATAATAAATATAGCTGCAAGCAGCAATGACGGGGCTAAGCACATCAGCGGCAAAACGAGGAGCAAAGCATAGCACGGAGCATCAGAACAACTGCAGAAATGAGTAATTGAAACCATTTTAAGATTATTGCAGTCCAAATGAGTGAAAAATAATTTAAAACTAGCAGTAATAGGATTGATTGACTTTTCACTTTTGACCAACAGGTGGCACTGTTATCAAATCGATGTGGTGGGTTTTGTGTGAGGTGACAATGGTACACACAAAGTTTGGTGTCAATATGCCAAAGCATTGCATCTCAAGTGTCACTTTGGCATCATGTCTCAAATTCGTTGTTGCGGTATGTGAAAATGGTTTTGTCTATCAACACGAAATCCATAACTTTTTGTCAGCATGGTCTGAAGATGATATGATTCGATTTTGGTGAAAATCGGACCAATGGTCTAGGATGAGTTCGAAAAAGTAGATTTTAAACATAAATCAAATTGGCGGACAGGACGTTTGGTTGGAACATCAGACCAACTGGAGAATTGAATAATTGAAGCCATTTTATGATTAATTTAGTCAAAACGGCTGAAAAATCATATTTATTGGCTTATAACGTTTGACCAATAGGTGGCGCTGATATCAAGTCAATATGGTGTCTTCTGTGTGAGTTGACAATGGCACACACAAAGATTGGTGTCAATATGCCAAAGCATTGCAAAGATACAGCCTCAAGTGTCATTTTGGCATTATGCCTCAAATTTGATGCTTTGGTATGTGAAAACTAGCTAAGCATAGCATGGAGCATCAGACCAACTGCAGAAATTACTTTAGTAATTGAAGCCCTTTTATGATTAATTTAGTCAAAACGGCTGAAAAATCATATTTATTGGCTTATAACGTTTGACCAATAGGTGGCGATGATATCAAGTCAATATGGTGTGTTCTGTGCGAGTTGACAATGGCACACATAAAGATTGGTGTCGATATGTCAAAGCATTGCAGAGATACAGCCTCAAATGTCACTTTGGCATCATGTCTCAAATTCGTTGTTGTGGTATGTGAAAACGGTTTTGTCTATCAACACGAAATCCATAACTTTTTGTCAGCATGGTCTGAAGATGATATGATTCGATTTTGGTGAAAATCGGAAAAACGGTCTAGGAGGAGTTTGAAAAAGTAGGTTTTCAAGAGAAATCAATATGGCGGACAGGAAGTTCGACTTACTACTTATTACTCAGACAATTTTTATGATTTTTGGCCAAACCATTCACAAGTTATAAGCAAAAATATGCATTTTTCATATCTCCTGACCACTAGGTGGCATAGTGCCGAAACACTGCAGGTAGCCTCAGGTCATGCTTGTTATAACACTCAACAAGTTTTGTGTCAATATGCCAAACCCTTGCGGAGATATAGCCTCAGATCTATTTTTGCGTGCTTTTCGGCGAATTCGTTAGTGTGGTATTCGAGAACACTTGGACGAATCGACTTGAATTCCATAACTTTTGGCCTCCATGGTCTGTAGATGATCTGAGCCAATTTGGGTGAGAATCGGACAAATCGTCTAGGACGAGTTCGACAAAGTAGGTTTTACGAACAATTGAAGATAGCAAAAAAACTAAACCTTACGATTTTTGAATTTTGGACTTCATTCGACTCGGCTTGAGCCAAGGTTTCAGAGCAAACAAGAATTTTAATTTTGTGGCTTACGGTTCAAAGGTTATTAGCATTTCAAAATTGAATTTTTGGACAAGTGGTGGCGCTAGAGAGTTTGAGTTAGAGACTCCAAATTTGGTGTGGTTACTATTTACAGTATCCTCTATCAGTGTGCCAAATTTTACAACTTTCCCGCAATCGGTTCTATGGGCTGCCATTCATTTGCGGTGGAAGAAGAATAATAATAATAGGAAATCTAACAATAACAATAGGTGCCTAAGCACCTTCGGTGCTTGGCCCCTAATAATAATAATCAAGTACAAATTAATCAGTTAAATGGAAATAAACTTTTGAGTTTAAATATGTTTTAACACAGTGGGTGCATTTTTACAGTGCACTTTATTGTGCAATCACATGCAAAATGTGAATGTCAAAAGCTACAGAAACAATACATTTAATTGAGGCTATTTATGTTTAAATCTGCTAATAAAATTGAGAAATTAAAACAGGAGGCAGATGGGCCTAAACTGTAAATATGGCACTGATATATGCATACACCATAAAGACATTTTTATTTTTTTATAAATAAATAAATACTCCTTACACAGTTGTAGAGCTGTGACTGCTCGAGCTGTAGCTCAGAGCTGCTGTTTGCCAACACAGGAAACATTCTGTTGTTTCCATGGCTGAACTGTCACAGGAACCTTGTATACAGAGCAGGGTGATGGTCTAGCTCAAGATAAAAGTGCACCCTGTCAACAGTGCCTGTCCTCGCCGTGCAGGCCTGGACATTTTTGTTTCACCTTATCAGATACAGCAGCCCCGTGTGTGTGAATGGCACTTATTTGTATACCACAGAGAGAAACTGGTAGAGCGCTCTAATATGATCAACTCCCATACCTCACACTGGAGCTCATTACACACGCACCCAGGGACACGTGTTTAATATATCAAAAATCTCAATTATACCACTTAATTGATATCCGTATTTGCTTAATTGGTCAATTTCATTCACCCCCACCCCCTATGCATAAAAGAAGTGTCTCACACGAGGTAGTAAAACATACAGTACTTTTTTTTTTTTTTGCCAATTTGAATGAACAGTTTCTTTCTTTTAGTTCTGCTATTTTTTCCCAGATTGGGAAAGATAATAAATGCATTCTCATCAACTTAGGCTCAGACTGACTGTGAAATTAAACCAATCGCCAAAGCAATTACAGCAGGGGAGGAGAGGGTCAGATCGATAGCAGCCCATTATGAATAGCCGATAAAGAGAGAGAAAACACCCAGGAATCAGGGAATCCCTGAATGTCTGATTGAGTGATTGCTAAGCAGAGGATTCTACATTGCAACATTAAATGGCATCAACGCCTCCATGCAGACAACGGGCAGGTAATATTTTTTTTTTTTTAAGTAGAGTTATTTTATTGCAGCATTTAGCAATTTTTGCTAATGCAGTATACTTATTGTTTATTTCAGGACTCAGGGCTTCTCTTTTAACTCCAGAAACACTTGCTATAAAGCCTATATATAATGTATTTACAATTTACATATATACATACAGTATAACGAGAAAGGTAATTTGTTAAATTAACAATTTTCTATACTTCTAGCATTTATTAATCTTTATTAATGTCAATCTCAACATTTACTTATGTAAATGTTGAGTAAATAATGCACAAACCTGTACATAAATCTTCTGTTCCAGATTCATACGCATCATCATTTATTGCTAAGTCTTACTTATTTAAATGTTTCTGTTCTCATGTCAGATATGTATATATGCATGTATGTACCAAGAGCTCCTAAAAAACAAACACTACAAATTCCTTGTTTGCACACACTTGGTGAATAAAGCTAATTCAGATTTTTTTTTTCAAGTATATATATATATATATATATATATATATATATATATATATATATATATATATATATATATATATTGATTAGCTTTGGAATGTGTGTTTTGGATGTTGGATAATATGACAAAGATGATTTTAACTTGGGATAAAATATAAAAAAGGTAAACTCAGTTGAACGAGTATTTAAAAGAATACTGTGCATCCAATAGTCCAAAGTGCATCACTGGTTACATCACAGCTACCTTTCTGCAAGAATATCTTCTTGTAAGGTTTGCCATGAAGCACTGTAGAATAACCTGAACATCTTTTCTCCTCTACGGCCTAAGCCAGCAAACAATGACCCAGACCAAGGCCCTCTACACAGGCTTTCATCTCCTCTGTGTAGATTCACCCACCAGTATTGATTCCTTATTGACCTGAAATGTTCTCCGCTTCAGCCTGCACTCTTTTTCTCAACAAACCCTTCAGCTGAATGTAAAAACACAAGTCTAAGGGATTGATTTTCTTTCTTTCTTTCTTTCTTTCTTTCTTTCTTTCTTTCTTTCTTTCTTTCTTTCTTTCTTTCTTTCTTTCTGGATTAATCTGTGACTAAGTTTATATGTGGTTCTTTTTTGGTTAGATAAATAGAAAAAAAAGTGATTTTACCTTGGATCTCAAAGAGAAAGTTTACATTTGTGTGTAAAATATCAAGAGAGACAATTTGTTGCTGAAAGCAAAGTCCTTTTTTTATTAAAGAAAAATAAAATGTATATTTTAAATATGACTTGCCGCTTTTTTCTTTTAATCTGTTGACTTTTTTTTTTTTTTGCCTAGTTACCATATTAAACTCAAACAATTGCTGTGATTATATGACACTGGTGTAAATAGATCCAGATTGATCCAGAGACTTTCCTCTTGAACTCTTCAATGTATCTTACAGTGACATTTTCTAATTACTTTTGACTGTAGGTCAAGGTCAGTGACTGGCTGCCCTTTGCTTCCCACTTTGTATATGTATTTCTAAGATATGCAAGACAAGGTCACAGTGATGGAAAACAACTGTCTTACTGATTGGTATCACATGCAAATAGAGTGTAATAGAAATTAGATAATTATTCATTCATTTCAACTAATTAGATCCAAGTCACACTGGACCAGCAGATCTGGAGAGCTTCTGTCTGCCTGCCCTCTGGAGCTAAAAGAAAGAAAGAACTAAAAAGAAATTCTAAAAAGGGGGATATTCTCTCAGGGTCTTTCAGGTCTCCGATTGTTTGTACTTTTATTTGTTTATTCGTTTGTTGACTTATATATTCATTTCATTATTACTGTTTTCCTTTTTCTATTTTTCTTTTATTTCCCAGTTGAGGTTTAAGTTTTAAATGGTTTCAACTCTTCTTTTGATCTCATTTAGAAAAAGAATAAACAAGGAAATAAAAGCCCTTGAAGTTCTTTTAACAATAACGAAAAAACAAAAAATTCTCTTTTTATGCATGCCATCATATCCGCACAGTTACATTTGTATTTTAAGATAGCCAGTTAACTACACGTGCATTTCGGCATATCGCACGCGTTTGGTCTTTTGTATTTGTAAAACTAACACGTAACATGCGTTCAGCTCCACTTTTCTACCTCCTCGTTTAGATACAGTCCTTGAAATAGAATATGTCATTTCCTTTTTTTTCCTGCTTTGATGAAGACATACTGTGTAAATAGGGTTTGACTGTCTTGGTAATCATTTCCATTGAGTACAGGGTGCTCTGGATAAATAGGTCCTAATTTGTGAGAGGTGTGCAGGCTGAGCTGACAGAGGCTGCCAGTGCATATTACCAGCCCTATTCTCAGCAGAAGGGAGGAGAAACATCTGTCTGATCTCTGGTGCTCGCTTCACAGAGCACTGGAACCGCGACCTCCCTATAAAAGTTACGGCCTTTGTTAAAATCCTCCATCACCAGGCAAATCGTCACTGACCTGGGACTAACTGGGCTTTATGATTCAGTCAGAGTTACAGATTCAGTTTTGTGAAATGGAGAACCAAAATCTGTTAAATCAAATTGGCCTAATTGAGGAAAGAAATAACTAAAGAACTCACCTAAACCTTATAAAGACAGATTTTTGTTTTGAGTTTAGCAGTAGCTGTGGCTTAGTGTTTAGTTTCTATCAAGTTGAGCCTTGGTGCCTATGTGGGAAATGTGTGGTTAATTCTATTCCTGTCATCCATGCATTAATGCAAAAAAAAAATATTTTACATTTATTTTTAAATCATGGGCAATGAGGGGCATTTGAGGGGCAGTCATGGCCTAATGGATAGAGAGTCTGACTTGTAACCCGAAGGCCGCGGGTTCGAGTCTCAGGTCTGGCAGGAATGTAATGTACATAAACATTGACAATATGCAAATTATTAATTTCTAAAATCAATATAGCAAAAAAGAAAACACATCCAGGCCACAGCACAGTCAAATGTGCTGATATTTGAACGCTGGCACTACCGCTGGATAGTAAAGGGCCCTGTTGCACAACTCTGAACAATAGAAGCGATTGTGATTACAGCACAATGATAAGATCAGTTAAAGCAGCGATAACACAGATTTCTCTTCGTCCTTTTTATGACATTTTCATTTAGTCTCTTAATCCACGTCCTATGGGCAGTAATTAAAGCACGTGCTCGGTGAGCTCTTTCCTGGAGTGAGGGAGTATTACATTCTGACCTTTCCAGATAAGGATCCACACACAGGATTTCTAGTGCCGTTCTTCAAGTGGTGCTTCTGAAGATGCCAAAATTGATTTATTCCCATTACCGGGGTGCTAGTTTTGGTGTGCGCAGTGTTTAGAGAGACGCTATTCTCTGGTAATTTACTCAACTCCTGGTTTTTATAGGTCACACTTAGCATTTGTTTTTGCATTTGTATTTTGCCTTTTTTTATCCGTATGTCAAAGTACTGATAATCATTTGTGGAAAGTAGGGATGAATAATACAATACCATTCAATAGTTGGCAGTCAGTAAGAATTGTTGGTAACATTTTACAATGAGCTCTCATTTGTTAACATTGGTTAATACTGACATTAACAATAAGTGATATATTTTAACAGCATGAATGTTAATGTTAGCTAATAAACATGTTCATGTTCATGTCAGTTGACAGTGCATTAACTATAATGTTAACAGATACTACAGGGATGTAGAATATGTGCTTTATAAGTACTAATAAACAGCCAATATGTTAATAATAGGCAGATAGTTACTGTAAATAAATAATGTTAACAAAAGAAACCTTATTGTAAAGTGTTTTTTCATTTTTAAATACTTTTATTTATTAAATTGATCACAAGTTAAAGACATTTATAATGTTTTAAAAGGTTTCTATTTCAAATACATGGTGTTCTTTTGAATTTTCTATTCATCAAATAATCTAAATAGATGGGTTGTTTTAAATTATATTAACATTTGACAATATTACTGTTTTACAGACCCCAAACTTTTGAAGCACAGGATATATATCGATAACATATAGGGTGTCTGCTGATTTATTTAATTGACTCTTTATGAGGCTATTTTACAAAATAATCTGCCAGAAAAATAACTACTTTATAAAAGCAAATGATTTTGATTTGTAATCTTGTTGTGCAACTTGCGAAGAAGCGCGTCTTCACACCGATATATAATGTGTGCTTTCCCAGCTGGAAAGCGTTATAAAGACAATGAGAAATCCATCACAATCGAGGCCCGTCCATCAGGGATTGTTTTATTTCTACAAACTCCATCATCTCTAATGCTTCGCTAATTTGTTTTGACTTTCTTGAATATAGCTCTGAGTGGGAGAGCGGCTTTAACACGACCCTGCTCCAAAGCCAAGTTCAGTTTCTCTGGCGTGATTTGCTCTTACAAATGAAATGTGTGGTTTGGGTGACAACAGAAGCCCTCACGTTTCGATAGAGCGTCGTGTAAAATTCCACGGGGTTCAGCGCTGCCTGGCCAGCGTTTGCAGACCAATTCCATTCAGATGGAATTAATTTCAACAAACCAGCCCTCATCACACGCGCCAAGAGTGACAAAGAGCTTTTGAGCAACAGGGGAATTAATAGAAGGTGGTAAAAGGCAAAGGAATAAAGGAAAGGAAAATAGATTTTGATTGACAAACACAGGATGCAATTAGCAGAGTGTCTGAGCGAGCGAGTGAGAGAGAGAAAGTGAGAGCACTGATGTGGATCCGTGCTCCGGTGGTGGAGGGCTGCAGCGGAGGGGAATGCTGACTGGAGACTCTTGTGTCTTCTGCCATATGGTCTCCTTATAGTTCTGCTCTCCGTACCCGAGCCCACAGCTATGCTTAAGCCGCACCGTTTCAAGTGGAGGTTACACACAAAAACACACACCATCTGACTGATGTTTTGCATCCTGGTATATCAAAACAATTCATGCATCTGAGGTATCGCCCCTTTTTCCCCCGAGGGAGCCATCTACCGAGCAGTTGTTAAAGAAATTTAGGGGAAACTCAATTAAAAACTACGCCGATGAACAACGCTCGTGGTTAAATTGAAAGCGTGCTCATTTATCTCAAGTTCTGTGTTATTAATGACATGGGAGTTTTTGTTTACACTTCAGAACTCGGTGTAAATAAATGTGCAAGTTCTGCATCTGTGGTTGGTTTTGAGGTTGATGGGGTCATACTGTCAGGGTGAGGCCTGCAGCACGGCTTTGTCCTCTCATACCTTTGGATCTGTGTAATTGCGGAGCTGACCTACCAACAGAAAGTCCGTCTCCCTCCCTTTTGTAGAGCAGCACTGCAGGCTTGTGTGCCAGTGATGGATAGTTAGTTAGTCCAGAGCCAAGGGCCGACACTGGGCAAGGTGGGATCTTGTCAAGGGCCTACGCCTCTATGCCAGCTCTCGAGCCCTTAGACCCATGTTCTCATTAACACACAGTCAGGGTTTGGCCTACATCCTACTGCAGCCTGCACTGTAGCTTTCCCTGGACATTAGAAACGTTTAGCTATGAAATGAGCTGACTTCTAAAGAGGCCTGTATATATTTAATCAATGATATTCTTGGACAGAAAAGTTATCTGAAGATCTTTTTGATTCTGGTAGTTAGAAAAGTGGTTATTAAATGTAATCTTATCATTTTCTTGTATTTTGTTATATTTTCATATGCTGTATTAATTAAACACAATCTTGTTTAATTGTTGAATATACAGTAGTTGAGAAGGTCAGGAAAACACATTCTATAGAGGTTAGAGAGATTTGTTGTGTCTTAAAATGTGTTTAGCTACTTTTATCTAAAAGCCACTGACAACAAGGTATACTCTATTTGTAAAATGCGTCAAATGAAAGTGTTTGTTTTCATAAGATGCGATAGTACTCACATAGCCACGTGACAGGCTAAACATGGATGTCCATCTCTACAGGAATGCTCATTGGGACGTGCCCATGCGCCTTTGATGTTTGTTTAGGTGTATATGTGAGTTATTAAAAGAATCATTTGGCACACTCTTTCTCACTTTCTCCCTCTGTTCTCACACTCACAGTTACATGCAGTGCAGCCGCTGAAGCAGAAAATATTGCTGTCTAGATATTTGTCCTGGGGCTGATAGAGGGGGCATTGTCTTGGGACTCACTCAGGCCTCCGAGCTCATAGTTGTGCATGGCAGCTGCAAAAGTGTGCTTTGTTATGTGTCTAAGGATTGGGGTTCAAGACCTTGCTTTTTCTTGAAATACTACGCAGATCAGAGGCGCACATATTCCTAGGGGAGCAGGGGTCGACGCTACTCTGTCCAATTTTTCTCCATTATTTATTTATTTTGATTCCCATGCTTTGTATCTCTTGTTCCCGCAGCTTGATTTTCCAGGCCAGACCCTGAGACTGCCCTGCAGAATACGGGACCCCAGGGGCTTTCTTCTCTCCTATTGTTCTCATTATCCAAAACACAGTATTTAACCTACAAACATTTAAAGTAAAACTGGGAACAGCTGTCACATTAGAGGGAGACAGCGCTGGCAGTAATAACCAAAATACTGTAATTGAAGCTGTGATGTAATGCGAGCATGGACAGAATAAACAATAGACTTACTTTTGTTTGTTGTCCTAAGCTGTTAAACAGTAGTACGTTTTCCCTCAAGATAACTAGTGCAGTTATTTCGTTCAACGGCGCGCTGAGGGATGTGCTACAGGAAGTGAGGCTCGTGTCTGTTTGTTAGCAACGATGCTGGCGCTGTATGGGCACTGCTGGAGTAGACGCTTTTTTTCTCTCACTCTGCCACCCTATCCCTCTCTCCCTGTCACTTTCTGTCTTTCTCTGCAGGCCTCTAAACTGTGGCAGAGGGTTAGTGTCATATTGTGTTGCAGTGTTTAGTGGAGGAGCATGTTAGCATGAGGGATGGCATCTGGCAGCAGATGGGCCCTGAAAATTCTCTCTTTATATGTATGTATTTAGAATAACTGAGCATCAAAATAAAGTAATAATAATAAAAAAAAATAGTTTTGTTTTAACCCAGGAACTAATTTTGAGTTGTTCTGACTGAATATCTGCCTTATTGATAGGATTATTATGTTACTCTCTCTCTCTCTCTCTCTCTCTCTCTCTCTCTCTCTCTCTCTCTCTCTCTCTCCTCTCTCTCTTTCACACACACACAAATAAATAAATAAATATTTTTGAGAAAATTGCCTTTTTTACCATTTTTTGACATTTTTAATTTAAACAAAAATAAAAAAATTAAGACTTCAGTAACAGGGTTAACTAAAACAAATCCATTTCTAATATAGTAAAATATTTAACAATACATTTACAATTTTAGCGCTTTTTCTCCTTTCTAAAGGTGATTTTTGTTTGTTTTTTACACTAAGCTATGGCTATGGCTATAGACATTCAATGACTAAAAATAATGTCAGGTAATGTTGTTCACAAACTGTTTTATTGATTTGGAGCAGCTACATTAAAGAGTGTCAAAACAGCATTTATCGATTGAATTTTGTTTAAAAAAACAACAACATAGGCTCATTGGAAATACGTGCCTCTATATACATTTCTGCAAAACTGAAAAAAATTTACCTATATGTACGATTCACGGGAGTTTCCAGTTGAAATGAACACTAGAGGCAGTAAAACTCCGAAAACCTTTATTCCTTTTCAAACAAATTATGACTTACAGGTACAGAGTTTTGATTTCTAAAGTCTAATTTTCACACAATTGCTGTGCAGAATATTATGTTATGACTTCAAAACAATTTTAACATCCTGCGCGATTCAAAAACTTATCCTTTTGAACATTGTCGTCACATTCATATCCATGAGTTTTCTACTTCAGTAGGTTTGCTCGGTAGTTTACACGATACGGTGTTGCACTTGAGAGATGAAGAGCCCTGGTACGAACCCCATGAAACTATGGTTCAACAAAATAGCTCAAATCCACATGAGGGAGTTAAAGTAGCACGGCTGCATCAACAAATGAGTTCGTATATCACTTTTGCATTTGTAAATTGGGTTGGGTTTGGTGTAGGGGACATTTCTTGCATAATAGAGCATTACGAAATGTGCAGTAAGGTACGTAATAATGGTTTTGCAGAAATGTGTTTTTAGACACATATTTCCAATGAGCCTGGGTGATTAAAAAAAGAGAGAGAGTTTTTTTTATCAAAAATAACAAAATTTTAGTTTGTAAGGTTTCTCTTCATAATCACATTTCTCCATGAACAACTCATAGTGTCTTCAGATGAGTGTGTGTATGTGTAATATATTTATATATTTACACCAAAATAAATCTCACAGGATTTATGTTTATCTGAAGCTAGCTGCTACAGTAAGTGAGCCTCTGAGCTCAGCTTAGCATCCATTGACTTCACCAACACTTGCTGTCCATTTGCGCTGGCAGCCTGAAGAAATATGGCCTCTTAATTGGTGAATCATGGCGCGTTGTAGTAGCTGTGATTGCCACCAAAGTGAAACAGTGAGATTATTAGCATCCTGCAATGAAATTTATTATGATCTACAGGGCTCTGTGTCTGAAGAGACCATTCCACCTCAGTGGGGAAGCAACAACACCGCTCTTATTAGTCATACTTCACTAGCTGTCAACAGCCACAAAGGCAACTCATGATTAAAAATGAACATGCCGCTTGTTCAGGACAGTCTCGTGTTTGGTGTCACGAGTGAAATGTTGGGTTATTTGTGCACTTTATTGATGGAGCAGTTTTGAGGAAAGACGCACATTTGAAATGTCTGTTAATTTTCGTAATGCAGAGAGAAAAGAGACAGGCAGAGATGATAACAGCAAATAAATCAGCGAGTGAACCGAATTCTCCGTTTCATAATTCTGTGGAAAATATGGTGAATGAAACCCCCATTACAGAGGAAATTGAAGCCCTTTGTTCTTAAGCATTCACTTCTTCGGATATTTCCCTGGATGGAGTCGGAGATTTGCTGGGCCGGAGTTACCCAGATGAGACAAACAGGAATTAAAACGCCATATGCTTGGAAACGCTACCTCTGCGCTGCTCAAATGCCTCTGCAATTTCTATCAGTTTAAAGAGGGAAATCTTCAGAGCACCTCAACCATTTATTTATATATTTTCATCCTGCTCATTTGTTTATTTGTTCCGTCGCACGCTCTGTCTATGTTCATCGGTTTTGCGGAGACAGCACGGCCTCGTTTTAGAAACGTGATGCCGTTTGGCCATTCTGTTAGTTGTAAAAATGCACAAAAAATGTTTTGACCAAAACTCATCTCCATCAAGGGTCCTAAGAGAGTCAGCCCCTCACAATGAGTTCATACTGACGGGTTTCAGCGGGGTTAGATGGCTAGGAGCCTGGGAGCCCCTTCTTTGATTTGTAAAGCCGATGAGATGTTTCTTATTTGGAAGCCCGGCTCAATCTCAATCTAGCGGTGCATTAGAGGTGCTGTTCCCCTATGCCCCACCTAGCTCAGTTAATTGTGTGTTTTCAACCCGCTGTCGGAGGCTAATTTAACTATAGATTGAAATGAACAGCCCTGGCCTCACATTTTCTGGCAATCAAGACTCCAATTTGACTGTGTTTTCTCAGCAGACATTAATGATTCCAAAGCTAATACTCATTGTTTGAGGTGACATAGCAGCCCTGGCATTTACTTAACCTTTTGTCTTATGTACAAGCCTGAGTCAATGCAGAATCTACTCTTAATTAATATCTTTTCTTCTCTCTGCCAACATTCATTTCTTGAATATTCAGGGACAGTCAAAGTAGACAAAGGCGTATAATTCAAAGATAAAGAACGCCAAGAACATTTTATTTAATCCCCCCAAAAGGATAAGTGTGTTTCTTTTTCATATATATTATATATATATTAGTCTTGTCAGGCATAATTAACATTCGAAGCAGCTTCTTAGGTACTGTAAAATAACACTAACAAAGAACAACTTGGGTCACCTTGAACCTTAAACTGTTGTTCTGAACTGGGTTAGCAAACTAAATTGCAATATTACAGTATGTAATTAAATGTAAGTATTTGATCTGTTATTCACTACATCATTTGTGTTATTGTAAACTAAATCTAAGACTATTAAAAGTGTTTTTGTTAATTTAAATAAAGCTGAAATAAAATACACATAGAAAATTTGAACTGAAAGAAGTACTAAAATTACTACTAAAACTGGAAGGAAAAAACGCTATATATACAGTAAATAAATAATACTAATAAAATGACTATACACTCTAAAAAAAGATGGTGCTATATAGCACTAAAAGTGGTTCTTGGCTCGTAATCATAGGGGAACCACTTTTGGTGCTATATAGCAACATTTGGCTCGTAAAGAACCTTTAAAGGAGCTTAACAGGTTCTGTATATGGTAGCGGTGTTATATAGCCCCTCAGTCATGCCGAAGAACCACTGAAGCACCAAGATTTGGTGCTATATGGCACCAAAAGTGGTTCCCCTATAATTACAAGCCAAAAAAACACTTTTAGTGCTACAGTATATAGCACATTTTTTTTAGAGTGTATATACAAGAGCGTTCAGATACAAAAGCCTCTATGTGCCATCTGAAATTTTCATCTGAAATTAGCATTTTTATCAGGCTTCAGTAATTTTACTCTAATGGCAATGTATAGGTCCTTTTCTATGCAATTAAAGTGAAACAACTGAACATAAAAGAAGCCTGATAAAAATGCTCATTTTAGAAGAAAATTTCAGATGGCATGTAGAAGCTTTTGCATCTGAACATATATATATATATATATACACTGTATATATGCAGTTGAACCAGTTCGCTGAACCACATAATGTCACTGTAAATGTTCTAATCTCTAAAGGATTGCTATTGGATTCACATTCAGAATGATTTTGTCTGCATGCTACTGATGATAAACCAATATGAAGTCTGCCAGTGATGTAACAACGTAGTATAAACAAAGCTGAAAAAACTGACAGCTTATCAGCAATCTCTGAAGACATAAAGTTCTTTCATTCTCGTTCCCTTTTTGCAAAGGCCTTGTTTATACAAACCTGATATTTCCTTTCGTTAGAACCATTTTTATGACAATAAAACGAGTATATCCTGTGTTCACCCTCTCTCTCTCTCTCTCTCTCTCTACTCCACTATTCACCTTCTCCTTCCAGATAGGCCCCTCTGTGTACATTATCCAACATACACACGGCGTGCAAGTTGCACGGGTGTTTGAAAAGTGTGACAGAAATCATTTATTATTCTGTGATATTCAGAACACATAAGGTTATGAGGCAGCAAAGCAAGCGCAGGGCCTTTAGCTCAGAGGCTATTTGATTTTTCACAGGCCTGTTTTATGTCTCTCTCTGTCTCTCTCTCTTTCTCTCTCTCCCTCTCTCTCTCTGTCTTTTGCTATTCCTCTCCATGAAGGTTCCCAGCTGAACTTGGCTGAGGTCAGTGTCCGGTCAAATGGAGTCGGCCCTGTGCATCTGTGGGGGTGCAGATGAAGTGGTCAGCGGTGTGACAGTTAGCAGGGATTCTGACAGCCCTAGCTCCAGTGTGGATTAGAGGTGAGGAGAGCAGACAGAGAGAGAGAGAGATTGTGTGTGTGTGTGTGTGTGTAGCGCTCTGAAGCATGGAACTAACATGGACTAACAGAAGGACTAGCCTTGTAGTGAAGGGAAGTCTGACTCTTTTCTGTGAATCTTTCTCACTGCTTATTTCAATTAACTAGTTTAAAAAAAGATGCATTGATTCTATTACATCTGTACATCACCACATGATCCCTGGCATCCTTGCGTGACATTTTACATTCTCAAATGTAGGCACATATTGCATTTAATTGTTTAATTAAATTTTTAATGAAATGAACAATACTAAAATTCATTGACATCCCACTACAATTCTTTTGTTTTAGTAAATAGCAATTAATTTAAACATACTAACACTTTTTTGGAATAAACAAGGTAAAAACAACTCAGACTCATGAAAATACATACCTCTATACATTTCTGCATGTATTTGCCTACCTTACTGCACATTTCACGGCAGTTTTAAAGCAAAATGTCCAGAGAGTGGCGCTAAAATACACATTGAATAGGTGACCATTGCGCGTTTTTATTATGTTGGTACAGGCACACATTGCTGTGTTTTTATTACGCTGCTTGAGGTACTTATTGCGATTGTGCAGAGTTCAAAATTCTGGGGACTGTCGCTAAAGTTTAATGCTCTATCGTGTTAGAAATGTCCCCTACACCAAACCCAACCCTAAACCTATACCTGATAGTGTTAACAAATGCAAAAGTGATACCAAAACTAATTTGTTGATTCGGCCGTGATATTTTAAATTCGTTATGCGGATTTGAGCTGTTTTGTGAAACCGTAGTTTCACGATAAATATAGCGAAAAATATATCGCATGAGCTACCGAGCAAACCTACTGAATTAGAAAACTCATAGGAAGCTGTATATGTGACAACAACGTTCAAAAGTGTCAGTTTTCAAATCGCACAGGACGATAAAATTGTTTTGAAGTTATAATATTTTGCAGGTAATTGTGTGAAAATTAGGCTTTATTAATCAAAACTCTGTACCTGTAAATCATACTTTGTGTGAAAAAAAGTTGTCAGAGTTTTACTGCCACTAGTGTTCATTTCAACTGGAAACTGCAGTGATTGGTACATATAGGTATGCTTTTTCAGTTCCCTATCAAGGGAACTTCGAACTGCGTCCTCTAGAGGTCGCTATGGGGAACTCCATCTACGTGACCCGTGTCTGAAGCATATATACAACAACACCAAATATTGGCCGGCGACAGCCTATGACGTCACTCCCGGTGCGCCACAGTATAAAGGGGCGCCGGGAGAAAGCATCATCCTCTTCTTCGTCTTCAATGACTGCTTTGTTTGAAGCGTGTATTCACGAGGTAAGAACGGTTTCTTCTAATAATAATGGCGAGCACTAGCAAGGCGTTTAAGAGGTGTGTGCATCCGTGTCCGCGTTATCTGACACCCGATGATTCACACGACCTTTGCGTCTTTTGTTTGGGTGAAGAGCACGCACGCGATGTTCTCGAGGGAGCGGTATGCGTGCACTGTGAGCGGTTTTCCATGAAAACGCTCCGCTCTCGTTTGTCTCTCTTTTTGAGGAAGGAGGGACAGCCATCTGCTCCCCGGGGTTCAGGACCCTCTGCTGCTGAGGCACGGAGGAAAATGAGCTCATGGGGCTCGCAGGTGAGTCTCGCTGGTGAGTTAGAGAAGGGGCTTTCCTTCTCACGCTCATCAGTCGCGGACGAGGGCGAGCTGCTGGAGGAGGATGACGCGATTTCACTGGCGCCATCTGACTCAACAGCTAGTGCTCTGCTGGGCGCTGCCCAGGAAGAGCAGGAGATGTCTGAGGGTGAAGAAGTCGAGACTGAGCCCTCTCAATCCTCCTGCCCTGCGTATGAGGAGCTGTTGGAGGTTATGGAACGTGCCTCGGCAAGGCTTGTCTTGCCGTGGAAGCGGGCCAGAGTGGTGGCGCCGCGGGGTCGTCTCGATGAGCGTTATCTCTCTGGCCAT
This sequence comes from Barbus barbus, assembly GCF_936440315.1. Taxonomy (NCBI): domain Eukaryota; kingdom Metazoa; phylum Chordata; class Actinopteri; order Cypriniformes; family Cyprinidae; genus Barbus; species Barbus barbus. The sequence goes on along the minus strand of NC_136746.1, from coordinate 17,131,061 downwards.
AACCCCCCAGCCCAAGTGAACCTTCCTTTCCTTCCTGACCTTCATAAGGAGGTTGAGAAGGAATGGAAAAAGCCGTTTTCCTCTCGTATTGTTAGATTTCAGCATACCAGTTATGCTAATATTGAGGGGATGCGTGAGAACGGCTATGAGCGGATGCCTCCCATAGAAGAGACGCTAGCTAGCTATCTCTCTGAGGGCAAGGCATCCTCTCTTCAGGTTCCTTCCTTGCCATCTAAGCCCCTTCAGATGACATCTCGCTTAAATGGTAAGGCATATGCAGCAGCAGGTCAGGCCGTCGCCTCGGTGCACACGATGGCTGTGCTTCAGGCTTATCAGGCTGATCTGCTGAAAGACCTGGATAAGGGTCAGGGTCTTTCCCCTGACGAGGTGGCTGAGTTGCGCCGCACCACTGATTTGGCTCTCCGAGCCACCAAACAGGCCGCCGCTGCTATGGGCAGGTCCATGGCGGCCATGGTGGTAACGGAGAGACAACTGTGGTTGAACCTGGCAGACGTTGGGAAGAAAGAGAGGGGCTTTCTTCTCGATGCGCCGGTTTCGCCTTCTGAACTTTTTGGTACCTCCGTCGAGACGGTGGTTGAAAAGTTTAGGGAGGCGAGGGCGCGCTCAGCGGCTTTTAAAACCTTCATCCCGAGAAGGTCCAGGTCTGAACCCAAACAACGCGAGGGTCCTGGCCCATCTGGATCTGAGGATCAAAGATGGGTGCAGAAGGCTAGTGTCGCGACTCGCGCCCCTCCCCCGCCTGCGGGTAAGGCCTCAGGGAAGCGCAGGTCGACGAGAGGTAGGCAGAACCTGAGGGACGTGGTCTGGAAGAGGCGTTCACAACGCTCTCGCCCGGGCCAGGGTGAAAGTTGAGACTTTCCTTCCTTCAGAGGGCCTTTACATCTCCCTCTCTAATTCCCTTGCAACCTCCGTTCACTCCACCTAACTGAGGCTAGGTGAGCACCTCCTACACTCACATTTCCATCTACCGGATCTATGATGATTTTGGTTAGGTTCTATGCCTTTAGAACCTGCCTTACTGATGATCTGGACCTAGGCCCGGTTTGCGCCTCTGGGTCCGATCTTATGCGCTGGATCCTTGGATGGGTGAGTACGATCCAATTTTCAGATTCGCTGGGATGTGTTCAATCTACTTTGGAAATGGTATCAGGTATGGATGAGCGTCGTTATTACTATGCTTTGGTAACTAGGAGCAGCATTTCGAGTTTGGCCCTTTTGTTCTTCAAACGAGGCAATAATAGGCACACGAGGTTTAGCTTGGAACTGCCCACCCTTATTAGGGTTTTAAGTAGCAGTTTCCCTGAGCCCTTGTTGCCTTCTGTTCAGCTACCTGTTACCTGATACTTTTCCAGCAGCTCGTTCGGGTTGTTAGGTATCCCTCTGTTTGTAGGTCGAGCCGGTTTGCTCCCCTCGCCTAGAATGTGGAGGGTTATTATTTTCTGAGCATGCCGCTCCCTCCTGAGTGTCTGAGCTCTCATGCTGAGAGTAGTTTCTCCGCTCTCCAGAGCTTTATCATGGTAGAGCTAGTTTTGCTCCCCTCACTGATGAGGGTCACCTTGAGTATACTGCTCTCGTATGAGCGTGTGAGTTCCCTCTTTTGCCGTAAGTAGAGTTCCGCTCCCAGAGCTTGTTACTTAACAACCTGCTCCTCGTTGCTGCTGTACCCCTCCGAGCTCTACCCTGTTAGTTCAGCTGGAGCTGCTCCCCTCGCTATAGAGGGTTGCCTATGAGCATGCCGCCCCCTGCTGAGCGTCTGAGTTTCCTCTCATATGAGAGTCGAGTCTCCGCTCCCAGAGCTCTGTTATTCAGAAACCTCAGCACGTCAGGCCTTTCTCTAGGCCTCCTTGTCAGGTTGCTCTCACAGTTGGTCGAGCTAGCATTGCTCTCCTCACTTTAGAGGGTTATTTATGAGCATGTTGCTCCCTTTCTGAGCTCTCTTTGTTGGGTGAGCTGGCATCGCTCCCCTTATTCTAGAGGGTCTCTTATGAGCGTGTTGCTCCCTTCTGAGTGTCTGAGTTCCCTCTCATGTTGAGAGTTGAATTCTCCGCTCTCCAGAGCTCTTTCTTGGTAGAGTTAGCATTGTTCCCCTCACTTAGAGGGTCATCTATGAACATGCTGCTCCCTCCAGAGAGCATCTGACAATACGGTTTCTGAAATCCATATTTGGTAAGTGCGCACGCTAGTCTCTGTGCACTTTTCTAAAAACCACGCTGTGGTAAGATCGCACACCGAGTGTCTTGTGGTCTTTCTAAAAATCCTGTATGGTATGGGTTACGCGCTGAGGCTTCGTCCCATTCTTTGAGTCGGTTAGGCCCCGGTTTTCACCTTGGGCCCCACTCTACTTATATATGTGCTGAGTATCCTCTCTGTCTTGGTAGAGCTAGCATTGCTCCCCTCATTTGAGGGTCGCCTATGAGCATGCTGCTCCCTCAGGAGCTCTCTTTGCTGGTCGAGATAGCATTGCTCCCCTCTCTTAGAGGGTCACTTTGACTACGAGCATGCTGCTCCCTCCAGAGAGCATCTGGTAGAGAGTAACGTTGTTTAAAGCTAGAGCATTTGGAGAATAGAAATTTCAAATCCATCATTATGGTAAGTGCGCACGCTAGTCTCTGGGCACTTTCTGAAATCCACGATGTGGTAAGATCGCACACCGAGTGTCTTGTGGTCTTTCTAAAAATCCTGTATGGTATGGGGTACGCGCTGAGGCTTCGTCCCATTCTTTGAGTTGGTTAGGCCCCGGTCTCCTTGGGCCCCACTCTACTCATGTATGTGCTAATATCCTCTCATGAACTGAGAGTTAAGTTCTCCGCTCGCTGGAGCTCGGTCTGGGTAGAGCTGGCATTGCTGCCTATGAGCATGCTGCTCCCTGCTGAGCGTTGAGTTTCCCCTCGTATGAGGGTCGAGTCTCCGCTCTCAGAGCTCTGTTATTCAGAAATTTCAGCACGTCAGGCCTTTCTTTAGGCCTCCTCGTCATCTGACAGTACGATTTCTAAAATCCATATTTGGTAAGTGCGCACGCTAGTCTCTGTGCACTTTTCTAAAAACCACGCTGTGGTAAGATCGCACACCGAGTGTCTTGTGGTCTTTTCTAAAAATCCTGTATGGTATGGGTTACGCGCCGAGGCTTCGTCCCATTCTTTGAGTTGGCTAGGCCCCGGTCTCCTTGGGCCCCACTCTACTCATGTACGTGCTAGTATCCTCTCATGAACTGAGAGTTAAGTTCTCCGCTCTCTGGAGCTCTGTCGTGGTAGAGCTGGCATTGCTCCCCTCGCTATAGAGGGTTATCTATGAGCTTGCTGCTCCCTCACGAGCTCTCCTGGTTGGTCGAGCCGGCACTGCTCCCCTCGCTATAGAGGGTTATCTATGAGCTTGCTGCTCCCCCCAGAGCATATGAAAAGAACGATGTCTAAATCCATGTTATGGTAAGTGCGCACGCTAGTCTTTGTTCACTTTCTGAAAGCCACGCTGTGGTAAGATCGCACACCGAGTGTCTTGTGGTCTTTTCTAAAAATCCTGTATGGTATGGGTTACGCGCTGAGGCTTCGTCCCATTCTTTGAGTCAGTTAGGCCCCGGTCTCCTTGGGCCCCACTCTACCTATGTATCCCCAGTGATATCATTTGCACGGGGGCTACTACTAAGGATCTGTTGATACAGTTCCTTCAGCGAGCTCTTGTAGGAGCAAGCAGTAGCCCCTGGGTGACAGGCCAGGCTTAGTTACTATCCTAAGCGCTCGGCCGTATCCCCTTAAAGGAATCTTTCTTTCTGATTCCAAGCCCTGAGTTTTACCCTAGGTCCAGGAGGTCCGGCCTCCATCAGGTAAGTCCGGGGTATGAAACTCAGGCCTTTGGCCGAAGGGGATAATGTCACTGACAGCCGTCAATTCATCCCAGGGACAACTCCTTTATCGTTGATAAGAGTTGATGCTTAGTGCTCGCCTTTGGAATGGCATGCACTTCCCTCAGCATGGCGGCGTTGGTATATCGTTCCCCATAGCGACCTCTAGAGGACGCAGTTCGAAGTTCCCTTGATAGGGAACGTCTCAGGTTACGTATGTAACCATGGTTCCCTGAGAGGGAACGAGACACTGCGTCCTCTAGACTTCAGGCCATGCTTCGGATGCAGCTTCAGACGAAGAAGCGGATGATGCTTTCTCCCGGCGCCCCTTTATACTGTGGCGCACCGGGAGTGACGTCATAGGCTGTCGCCGGCCAATATTTGGTGTTGTTGTATATATGCTTCAGACACGGGTCACGTAGATGGAGTTCCCCATAGCGACCTCTAGAGGACGCAGTGTCTCGTTCCCTCTCAGGGAACCATGGTTACATACGTAACCTGAGACGTTTTGCAGAAAGTGGCACGTATTTCCAATGAGCCTTGGTTGTATAAAACCATCACAATAATTCACAAGTAATCCACTCGACTCCAGTCCATCAATCAGTGTTTTGTGAAGTTTAAAGCTGCATGTTTGTGACATTATTAACTTCTCCAGTGAAAAGTTCTCTCTCAATCAGGAGAGAAATGTGCACAGTTCTAGCACCATTTACAAGACACAAATCTCTTACAAACAAAATGTTGGTGGATTTTGCTGTGAGAGGATTTTTTTTTTTTTTTTTTTCATTTTTGGGTTTATTCCTGTATTTATAAAAAAAAAAAAAAAAAAGAAAGAAGTAATATTGATAAATATTATGCATTTGAAAATTTAATTATTCCCGTGATGGCAAAGCTGAGTTTTCAGCAGCCCAGTCAGTATCACATGATCCTTCAGAAATCATTCAATAAAATGATTTCATGTGTTTCTTATCATCATTGTTTAAACTGTTGTGCTGCTTAATATTATTTTTTTCTTTCTCAAAAACCATGATATGTTTTTTCAGGATTTTTTGAGGTATAGAAAGTTTAAAAGAATAACATTTAATTTTAGTAACAATGTATTTGCTGTCACGTCTGGTCTATTTAATTGTGGTCTTTGCTAAATAAAAGTACGAACAATTTGGGAATGAATAGTTTTGTAAACCAATTCATTGAAAAGAACAGACTCAAAGCACAATTTGTTCATGAATCAGACATCACTATAGCCTGGCTTCATGAATATGCTCAGTTTTGCTCTTTGTGGTGCAGCAGAGCCAGAGTCGGAGCATTGATATATGCTCCAGCATGTGTAATCTCACATAAGGCCATCAGAGATTAAAATGGCGGGATAATTACGGCGGCACGGGAGATTCCTGCTGTGTTTGCATACACGCGTGGGATTTGTAAGCTGTGCATTAGCCACACGGTGTGGGACACCACTGAGAAGGTAATTTAAGAAGAAAATTCCACCGGATTCTCTCTCCCGATATCATTACCAGTCGTATATGCTCTATCACGTCCATGCGTAGCTAACCCCGTGCTGTAGATGAACACCATAGCAATTAATTGTTCTGGGCTTGATTTTATAGCTCGTTCGTTGACCGAAGCTCAGGGAACGGTTTGTTCTAGCCATTGGTATCTAAATTAAATTGTCTTTATCTCCTGCCAGTGAAAAAGGGAAAGGGGGGGGGTGGGGTTTGATAAAAAAATATTTAAAAAAAATTATAATAATAATTTTTCAACACATCAAATAAACTTTTATTCAGTCAGGGTGCACTGCAGCAGCCCTTTTTTTCTTAATTAAGAAAGCATTCTATTATTAAACCAGATGAAAAGAAACATCAATTCAAACAGTACAGTCATGTTCGACTACTACTAATCTTTTGGTAATTATTTTTTAATTGAATCTTTTGAACACAAAAGCCCTGAGCAGATGCTTGTATTACTTGAATCCCTCATCACACCCAGTGCTATATGTGCAAAGATGATGCTCTTCCGTGTGAGAGCAAAAGAGTTGAAGAAAAAGAAAAGGAGAATTAAAAACTAGAGGATGGAGAGCGGGGGGGAGAGACGAGACCCGTGGCACCCTGAAGAGTTGGAAACGTCTGCATAAACGAAAAGCTCAGCAGCGAAACTTCTTTAGACGATCACAGACACGCACAATGGTGTGCGCACAGGGCCGTGTTGCTGTTTTGCTGATACGTGCGGTATTTTTAAAAATGAAGAGGTAGAGGTGGTTTGAATTCAAGCGCAGATATTTCTGTGATTTTTACCTCGAGTATCCCTTCTTCTAGCCTTAAAAAAAGACCTGGACAAGCGTTGCCTTTAAACTTTGAGTTTAACGGAGTGCTGATTCGTCAAAGTTCGTATGATGAATCTTGCTGGAAACATGCTTTAAAAAAGTATTAGCCAAACCTGATGCGAAGTTGGAAAGGCTTTGGGAGGATGCGGGGGAAAAAAGATGTTAAAGAATGGGAAAGCTTGATTTTTTGACAGTTGATATGCTCCCTGTGTGGAAATTTGTGAAGTGCACTCTAAGACTCTTCAAAGTACTTAAGGCGGTTGGTGGAGATGCAAAGAGAGGCTTATGAAATGGGACTCTATGCGTCTGGACAGTTCTAAAGAGACATCCTTAAGAGTATGCAGGGACGCAAGCAGCAATCAGGCCCAGCCCAGTGCCAGATAAACCTGGGAAAATCACATTAAACACGCATTATGCATGTGGCTACAGGATGGCAAGCCACAAAATGGCTTCTACGCCGGCTCAGACGCTCGCTGCATCAAAAGCTGTCAGCATCATTTCTGACAAACATGATTTACTGTACCACACACACACACACACATGCATAAACACTTCGCAGAAATGTCTCTCACATCCATGCTATATTCTCCAAATGGTAACAATGACCGTTACTCACTTTAGAAGCCCGAATGACGTTTGTAGGCAGATTAGAGGTCAGTTTGAAACCAGAGACAGATGTGTCCCTGTGTCCTCTAATCAGGCCTTTCAAGAGCAAGAATGCATGGTTTTCTTCTTATTGGCTGCCTTAGGTGGGTTTTTTCAGTTTTCAAAGCGAAGGACTTCTTTAAAAGCCGATGTTAGTTAAAGAGACCTTCTTATATGCAAGCAGGAACATAGAAAAAGAGAAATAGAGAAAGGAAGCGAGAGCCAGGTATTTCTCAGCAGAAAGAGGATGATAAATAAACAATTACATGAATAACCTTCTGAAAAGTCACCTGTCCTCCATAAGGAGGCTGTCGACAGCTTGTCAAGGGAAATTAAAGGTTTGTCACCATCATCCATGCACAGAGCCAACAGAATGGAGCTCTTAGAAAATGGAAGTGCTTTTGAGAATATAAAAGGGTTTTTATTCAGGATGTGTATGGATGCAGGCGGTGATTTGCAGTCTCTCAAAGAAGTGGCGCAATACTACAAGTGCAAGCCCTCAAAACCATTACTCTATACCCAAATGTGATTTTTAATCAGTGGCATGTGCTGGACTTCTGAAATGGGGAGGAACGGGCCCTTTCTGCATTCAGTCTTTTTTTTCCTCCCATCTCTATTGTAAAATCATGTTCCAGTTACATTTTTAAACACATTTTTTCCCGTATGCTATCCAAAAAACTATACAGCAAACAATAATGCATTGGTATTGTCATATTGGCATGCTATTTACACGGACGGATTAACGCACGGGCCTACCGGGCACGTTCCCAGGGCACTGGACCAGAGAGAAAAAAAAATAGCCGAATAATATTTTTTATATTTAATAAACGATCACACTGGTGTGATTAGATTATTCAGTGCGGCACATGGTCAACTGCTAAATTAAAATCTGCGTTCGCTCAACTTCGCTGGCTGGCACGGAGCCAGAGATAGCCGTGTTTTTCTACAGCACTGCGCATTATAACCAATCACACATGATTCTGTTGAGTTTATGAGTACAATGGCCAATAAGAGGTGTCCAGATGAGTCATCGCTGAAACAGCTGTTTTGTTCAGTGTGCGCTCTCCCTGAATGAATTCTGTTCTCTGACGATTTCTCTCATCAGAAACAACAAAGTGCAGAAGTGCAACTTCATGTAAGCAACTTCAGTGATTAATGTGAGTTTTTGATAGTGCTTTAATTTAAGTTAATGATAATGTTCTTTGATAATGTAAATGGAGTGTCTATTTACACTTAGTGCAAATAGTCCACCTTTTGGCAGAGGCTATTTACACTAATTCCGCCCACCAAGTGTGAAATGGACTGTCAAGATTATAAAAAGTTGCTATAAACCAGTCATCTCAGTGGCACAGATGGTAAAGAGCGTATACTGTTGTATTTTTGACACGATCGACCCTGGTTCGAACCTGCCTTTTCACTTTTTTTTTATCCCTTTTCAAATCTCATATCACATCGTAAAGGCATTTATTTTTAATAAAAATTAAAGAAATAACCAAAAAGTTGAAAATTAAGTATCGGGTAGGGTTAGGGTAGGTGTAGGGAGGGCTTTATTGTTTCAAAAAGGTGGTATCCATTTAATAATCTGAATTAAAATTATAATTTACACTCAATATGTTATTATTGAGTACTGTTTTATAATGTAATACAATACTGAAGTGCAATTGCCACTATTTTGCAACAAGTAGTATAAATAGCAGAAAATCCTATTTTAACAGTGTAAATATAATCTATAGCTATTTGCACTTAGTGTAAATAACATATCGCTAAAAATACTGCTATTTTCACTTAGTGTAGATAGAATCTATTGCTATTTGAATTTAAGAAAAATGACCGCAATTTCAACTGAGGGGGGGCCTTTAATCAGTCCATGCCCAGGGCACCTCTGCGTCATAATCCGTCCCTGGCTATTTATGTCACATCAAGCATTTTATTATTTTTTCTTTAACAGTGCTTCAAAGGTAATTACAATAAATATTGTAATACAACATTTTATTTGTTACTACTCTGTTGTTTGTCTATATTAATAATTTAATTAATTTAAATAATTGAAAAAGGTAGATTTTTTATAATAAATATCATCCCAGTCATCCCAGTCTTTTTTAAAGAAAACATCCACGGTTTTAATATATAACCATAACGGTTTATCATCATTCAGCAACAGCAAAAATCAATCAATACTCTCCAATATTTCATTTCAAATTGGAGTTTTAGCCATAAAGGTGTTACAGAGCGTAAACAGAAGAGGGTTTCTATTGCATTCACAGTGGGGGAGTTTTGGCCCACGGTTCACACTGAGAAAAGAGGCCGCGTGCACAGGTTGAGTGGGCAGGTGCTCGGGTTTTGTTTGGGCTCCAGGTGTGCTTGTTTGTATCAGCAATACAGTGCTCTTTGCACAGGTCCTTAAGATAAAGTGCTAGCCCCCCAGATCACTGAGCCTATAAAAACACAGCATGCAAGATGAGCTTTTACTGCTAGTCTGACTTATTTGGGGTTATTATAGTGGCTGTTTTTATTGCAAATAAACAGCTCTGAGCCACTCATAGAGTTGCATTCGAGCTGTCTATTGAATTACATGGTTCCTGGAGCATTATTTCCTGTCAAGAAAGGCAATTTTTACACACTGTATGATTTAGTTGGTTTCTGCATTGCTGTGTTTTATTTATAAGTTTGAGCTAGACTTTTCAGTAGTTTTGTTGTAGGGAAAACAAAACAACTAGTAAACCGCGCTAATCAAATACATGTAAAAGTCATTTCAGGACAAATTAACGTATTATCTTACCATAGTAACACTGTAAAAAAAAAGAACTGTCCACATTATACAGTGCCCTCCAAAAGTATTGGAACAGTAAAGACTAATTGCTCTGTTGGCTGTGGAGTGAAGACATGTATAAATATGATTAAAAGATGAATATGAGACAAAACTACAGAATGTCACGTTTTATTATTGGGTGATTCAACACATAGATGTTTTACCAGCTAAGAAGTTCAGCACTTTTAGAGTTTCATCCCTCTATCTGATGTGAGCATAAGTATTGGAACAGTTGCCTCACAGCTCTTTCTAAGTGATCAGCTGTGTCCTGTTGCATTAATTCTTCAGATATTAAAAGCAGAGAATGTGTCGTATCAGTTATACCCATTACTTCTGCATTCTGAATCTTGCATTCGATGATGACACACACAAACCAGTATGAAGATGAGGGAGCTGACTTTGAGAGAAAAGCAAGCAATTTGGATGCTAAAAGAAAAGAGGAAGTCAATTAGAGCTATAACAAGAACAAAGGGCATGAAGAAATCAAGAGTTTGGAAACCACCAAACTCACCAGCAACCAACAACGACCTGATCGGCTGAGAAAACAACAGTAGTTGATGACAGACAAATCATAAAAGCTGTGAAAATTAACCCTAAAAGATGTGTCTGTAAAATCACCAACAACTTTCAGAAAGCTGGGGTGATGCTCTGACAATCTACTGTCCTCAGGAGACTTTGACACAGAATTACAGATGCTACACAGCAAGATGCAAACCTCTGACCAGCTCCAAAAATAGAAAGGCAAGATTAGAGTTTTCAAAAAAGCAAAAAGGTGAGCCAGAAGAGTTTTGGAACTGTGTTTATGGACAGATGATACAACGATAAACCTTTATCTAAGTGATGGGAAAGCAAAAATGTGGAGAAAAAAGGTAACTGCAAATGATCCCAAGCATACAGCCTCATCTGTAAAGCATGGTGGAGGTGATATCATGGCATGGGCGTCTCTGGAACAGGCCCTCAAATTTACTGATGACTGAATGTATGATGACAGTAGCAGAATGAATTTGGAAGGGTACAAAACCATCTTGCCTACCAATATTCAAGAAAATGCCACCAGATTCATTGGGAAGTGCTTCATATTGCATCAGGACAATGACTCAAAACACCCTGCCAGTTCAGTCAAGGAATTTATAAGGGCAAAGAAATGAAGAGTCTTAGATTGCCCAAGTCAATCTCCAGATTTAAATCCGATTGAACATGAATTTCACCAGTTGAAGAGGAGAGTAAAGGCAGAAACTCCCCAAAACAATCAACAATTGGAATTGGCTGCATTAAAGGCTGGGAAAAGTATTTCAAGGGATGAGACCAAGAGTCTGGTGATGTCTATGGGTCACAGACTCACTGCTGTGATTGTGCGCAAGGGATCTGCAACTAAATAATAGCTTTTATTTATTTTAGGGGCAGTCGTGGCCTATTGGATAGAGAGTCGGACTTGTAACACGGAGGTTGTGGGTTCGAGTCTCAGGTCCGGCAGGGATTGTAGGTGGGGGAGTGAATAACCAACACTCTCTCCACCCTCAATACCACGACTGAGGTGAGACCCTTGAGAATGGCACCGAACCCCCAACTGCTCCCCGGGCACCGCTGCATTGGCTGCCCACTGCTCCGGGTGTATGTTCACTACTGTGTGTACACTTGGATGGGTTATATGCAGAGCACAAATTCCGAGTATAGGTCACCAAACTTGGCCACACACCACTTCCCTTTCCCCCCCTTTCCTTTTCCTTTTAATCTTTTATATCTGCCTTATGTTCAACTGTCCCAATACTTATGTTCACATCAATGAGTGGGATGAACTCTAAAAGTGCTGTTCTTTTTATTTGGTAAAACATGTATGTGTTGAAACAGCTAATAATAAAATGTGACATTCTGTAGTTTTGTCTCATATTCATCTTTTAATCATATTTGCAAATATCTTGACTCCACAGCCAACAGAGCAATTTTGTCTTTACTGTTCCAATACTTATGGAGGGCACTGTATATATATATGTATATGTATATATCTACTATACTGTACTATACTATTTATATACTATATACTATAGATATTTTACTCATAAGAATTTCTAGGGGTGCCAATAATTGTGTCCAACGTGTATTTGAGAAAAACATTCATTTCATAATATATTTCCCCCCATTTAACATTTTTATTATCCAATGAAAGGTTGGATTTTTGTGATTTATTTTTAAATAAGGATTAACAATGCAGATTAATTTTCACAGCATTTGATCACATTTACCAAGGGTGCCGATATTTTTGGCCATGACTGTATGTATACTGTATATATATATATATATATATATATGTATATATATATATATATATATATATATATATATATATATTTAGTGCTGTCAAACAATTAATTGCGATTAATTGCATCCAAAATAAAAGTTTTTATTTTCGTAATATATCTGTGTGTACTGTGTATATTTATTGTGTATATATAAATACACACATATTCAGTATATATTTGAAAATATTTACATGTATATATTTATATTCATATAATTTATATTATATATGAATACATTTAATATATAAACGTAACATATTTTTCTTAAATATATTCATGCATGGGTGTGTATCTATATAAGAAATATACAAAGTACACACACATATATTATGTAAATAAAAACTTTTATTTTGGATGCGATTAATCGTTTGACAGCACTATTCAGTATATATTATATATATTATATATATATATATATATATATATATATATATATATATATATATATATATATATATATATATATATATATATATATATATATATATATTAGGGCTGTCAACGTTAACGTTTGCAATTAATTACAAAATTTTAACTGGCAATTTAAGAACGGAGAGGCGGTTGTAACACCACAAACAACGTGAGTTTCAGCCAGAGCATACATGTGAAGGCTTTTACACAGCAGAAATAAACATGTCAACAGCCACTATAGATTATATAAGAAAATAAACACACAATTACGATAGGATTTGGTTTGTATGTGATTTTCTTGATGAATGTGTACATCTGAAATGCTCATTTGTACAGCAATTAAAAAAGGCTATAAATAGCATATTTTCACAACAGTAAATGACCAAATTCCACATGTGATCGCAAAAGGAAACTATTACAAACAATCGATGGTGGTTTAAATTTTAGTTTTGAGTAAAAGTGTACTATTAATCTCATAAAATGTCTTATATGGCATGATGCTAATGTTAGCTCTAATGCACCTGCAGAACAGGTGCAGTACTTCTTCATAATGCATTTTGTCATAATACTTCATGCAAGGTCGCAAGAAAATGTTTTGTTTACCAGGCAGAGGTGTGAAATGGTCTGTTTCCTTAAACTAGTTTGTCATGCATTTCTTTAGTTCAACACATTTACAGGTAAATCCTTGTATTTTATATTTGCGATTAATCGTGATTAATCACAGTTCATGACTGTGATTAACACGATTGACAGCACTAATATATATATAATAAATAAATAAGACTAAAGTAATAGCTGGAGAAAATTCAGCGTGGCCATCACAGGATTAAATTAAAATAGAAAACTGTTATTTTAAATTGAAATTATTTTTTTTCTGTATTTTTGATCCAAATAATGCAGCACTAATGAGCATAAGACACTTCTTTCAGAAACATAAAAAGTTTGGAATGGTAGTGTGTGTGTTTATGCACATTTTACTCAATTTCATGCAGCTTAGAATCTGAATCCAATTTTCTTTTACCCAGAATGAGGTAATTTACAATTGTGCCATTATTATTTATACTAGTAGTACAAGATAGTGTAGCTTTTTGAAACACAATTTGTGAGCGGTTTCATGACACATTTTACCATCTTTTTTTCCTGCATACCAAATCTAAATACAGAATGGCACACTTTATTCTAGAACAAGGCCATTTATATTTGAAATTGACTCTAAATGCAAACAGGCAGAACTCCGGATACCCCAATAATTTTTGCGGAGAGAACCCTTTTCTTCGAATTTCACACTGTGTATTGTGCTTGGATAAAAATGGAGAGCGGGGAAGAAAAAAAAATCAATAGCAAAGACATTGCTGGAGGCTTACATATTACATTTTGCATAAAAGTCAGACTTAATTTGGCTTTGATCATCATTCCCAAAGATGACTCACTGGAGCCACTATCATTAGCCAATCCTGGGAAAAACCAGACGCTGACAAAGACCAAAGGCTTTGAATCACACTGTCTCCCTTCGGCTCTGTGTTTTTGGATACAGATTTCTGCACAGTGACTGAGAGGATACCTCGATGTTTATTGAAGTGGACACTTCAAGACCTCCCAGAACTATAGCAGAAAAAAAAATGTATAGGACTTTTGAAAAGACCTTATCTTATGTAGAGATAGAATTATGCATTTTAATGTTATCAGGCACGATTGTTCTTTTATGCTTAATTCATTAGGATTAAAACAGGAAATGTTCGCTTTATATCTTGCGATTAAAAAAAAGAGTTCAATCTGTATTCATCAGCCCTTGAGCAATACAATATCCATTTCAACAAGAAGTAGAAGTAGGTTTCTTTTCGTATTTGTGAAAAGATAACTCCAAAACTTCAGTGCACAAAGAACTCGCCCTTGATTTTTATCGCTGACGTTATAACAACAGTTTTTGTGCAATTGATCAGAACGAGATCAAGAGACCTTGGTTATAAAAGTCTGTTTAATAATTTTCAAGATTACATTGCTTAGCTTCAGTCCCTGATTAAAAATCACATTAGCAGGAAGAGAAAAAAAAATTAAATGTGAATATTATTAATAGATAGAGGAGCGTCACAGAGAGAAAAAGGAAAGAATTTGTCTTCACTTCCACACACAGTGCCATTGTTCTTGGGACATTCAGAAGTCACTTTATTATTAATGATACAGAGATTTGATAGTTCTTTTTTTAATTCACACAGTCCTCTGATGTCCCTTGGATGTGAACACTACAGTATTGTACCCAGACACAAACCTTTACAAATGTTTCACAGGCTTGTATAATTGCTGTGTGGTTTTAAAACATTGCCGTACGTGGTTATGGGAACAATCTGTCGTGATATATACCCACATGTGCCAAACACCCATACACTGCTAATAACACAAGGTGACCACTGATAGATGTGTTCACGGAGGCCCGAGGCGAATGCTGGATTCACAGGCTTTTCCTCCTCCTCGTTCGGCCTCAGAAAACGAGACATCAGTGTCAAAACTGACAAGAAATGTGCTTATTTAGAGAGCTTTCCTGGATGTCTGTGGGGAAGAATGTTCTGGAATGGGTCGCTTCGACTTAATAGTCTAGACTGGGTGCATTATACAAAGACTGGTTTGGGGCTGGGGTGTAACTTTATAGGAAAACATGTGAAGCGGTCTTTAACGCCCCGTCCAGACTTGGCTTCCATGTCCACACATGACATGGTTGTCAAGTTGGGAGGGTTTGTTATTATTAAAACCAGACCTCTTTGCTGTTTTTGCTGGAGATCAAATCAAACATGTGGATGCAATGGCACATAATCTAAGAGAACAAAAATAGACTGCTTTTTCACCTGGCAATGTGTCGCTTGTAGACACTTTAATAGATTGCCACACAGATTTAGGAAAAAGTATTATTTATGACTCTTATTCTTCTTTAGATTGATTTAATATGCAGATTAGATGTTATATTTTGTAGAAATAATTTGCATTCGTTAAGGCAAACTTGAGAAAAATAATGTGTGTGCATGCATTTTTGCACAGAATAATATATAAGTTTCTATTTCAGATTTTTTTCACACTTTTTCTTGGTCACAAAAAAAAAAAAGATCATGCCAAAAATCCTGTTGTCATTAAAAATGTAAAATAATTTCTGAAATTCATGGAATTTTTTAACTTGTTACTCAAGTTGTTTTGCTGTTTATCTTATTTTTTATAATGAAAAAATGTGTATTAATAATGAAATAAATTATTTTAGAAATTCTTTTAAAAGTTAAATTTAAAAATGTCTTTTTTTTCCTAGTGAATCATTGGACCCCATTGTATGAAGCTGGTGACTGAATTTCAGATGCAGCCATGTGAAATTGCTGCTCCATAATGAAGAAATTTATTGTAACGTCTTTCATCAAAGTGCTTCTTATTACAGTCAACCACAATGAAAACGAATTGTTCATAGATGTGACAAATAAGAAGAATAACATTTGAACTACAATAGGCCCTGGATCTTACTTAGCGAGTTGCATTAATTCCCAAAAATGCTACATTACAAGTAGTGCCAGACAAAAGACAAGAAAAGAACATTTGAGTTTCATCAAGAGCTTCATCAAAAAGCTAATGTGAGAAAATGAAGGATCTTCCCCAAGTTATTTTTTTCCTCTTTATTATCTCCATCCATCCATCTTCTTCCGCTTATCCGGGGCCGGGTCGCGGGGGCAGCAGTCTAAGCAGAGATGCCCAGACTTCCCTCTCCCTAGACACTTCCTCCAGCTCTTCCGGGGGGACACCGAGGCGTTCCCAGGCCAGCCGGGAGACATAGTCTCTCCAGCGTGTCCTAGGTCTTCCTCGGGGTCTCCTCCCAGTGGGACGCGCCCGGAACACCTTCCCGGGAAGGCGTCCTGGAGGCATCCGGAACAGATGCCCGAGCCACCTCAGCTGACCCCTCTCAATGTGAAGGAGCAGCGGCTCTACTCTGAGCTCCTCCCGAGTGACCGAGCTTCTCACCCTATCTCTAAGGGATCGCCCAGCCACCCTGCGGAGAAAGCTCATTTCAGCCGCCTGTATCCGGGATCTTGTCCTTTCGGTCATGACCCAAAGCTCATGACCATAGGTGAGAGTAGGAACGTAGATTGACCGGTAAATCGAGAGCTTCGCCTTGCGGCTCAGCTCTTTCTTCACCACGACAGACCGGTACATCGACCGCATTACTGCAGAAGATGCACCGATCCGTCTGTCAATCTCCCGTTCCATCCTTCCCTCACTCGTGAACAAAACCCCAAGATACTTAAACTCCTCCACTTGAGGCAGGAACTCTCCACCAACCTGAAGTGGGCAAACCACCCTTTTCCGACTGAGGACCATGGCCTCGGATTTGGAGGTGCTGATTCTCATCCCAGCCGCTTCACACTCGGCTGCAAACCGTCCCAGTGCCTGCTGAAGGTCCTGGCTTGATGAAGCCAACACGACAACGTCATCTGCAAAAAGCAGAGACGAAATCGTGTGGTCACCAAACCTGACACCCTCCGGCCCCTGGCTGCGCCTAGAAATTCTGTCCATAAAACACGAGAACTTTGGCGAGAACTTTCCAGCACCCCTCCCAGAGACCCCAAGAAGGCCGGGTACTCTGCACTGCCGTTCGGCCCGTAGGCACACACGACAGTGAGAGACCTATCCCCTACCCGTAGGCGCAGGGAAACGACCCTCTCGTTCACCGGGGTGAACTCCAACACATGGCTGGCTGAGCTGGGGGCTATAAGCAAACCCACACCAGCCCGCCGCCTCTCACCATGGGCAACTCCAGAGTGGTGAAGAGTCCATCCTCTCTCGAGGAGTGTGGTTCCAGAGCCCAAGCCGTGCGTAGAGGTGATCCCGACTATCTCTAGTCAGAACCTCTCAACCTCACGCACAATCTCAGGCTCCTTCCCCGCCAGCGAGGTGACATTCCACGTCCCTAGAGCTAGCTTCTGTGTCCAGGGATCGGGTCGCCGAGGCCCCCGCCTTCGACTGCTGCCCAATCCTCTTTGCACCGGCCCCTTACGGTCCCTCCTGTAGGTGGTGAGCCCACGGGAACTCTTTATTATCTGTCTCTAGCATTCAACTCAAGGTCACAGATGTGCTGGTATCTAGTCATTTCTAACTATGACAGAGTAAGGACCTCTCACGTTTTAATTGTACTTTAATTTACTTGGCTTGTGTAATTACTTGTGCATTTGCATAGTAACCCCATTACTAGTTTCAGGTGTGAAGTGTCACTCAAAGTTCGAAATGAAGCCTCATGTTTGAAACATCAATGCCGCCGGATGTATGTTCACTCAAATGTTTTTGAGTAATGTAGTGTCCTTAATGGCGCTATTCTCAGCCGGGTTGAAACTGCAAATTAGATTTTTTTTAAAAGGCACGTTTGACAAGATGGCTCAACCGTCACGAGAAGCACACTCTGGCTAAGATGAAGTGAGGAAATAAGTGACACTACCTTTAATAGCACTATATTGCCTTTTTCCTTGTGTTTAATGCATTGTTGTTACCCAAATTCAGTACATGAGACTGGGATTTTAGGTGTATCTGTGTGTTTGTCTGTGGGGAGGTGGCATCGGTGCAGTAGTGTAGGAGTGCGTGATTATCCGAGGTTCGCTACAGCACAGGTTTAAGAAAGAGTCTTCTCACACAACGCACCTCAGGGAATTGTTAAATGATTGGCCCAGCACTTAATTCAATCACTTAGCGCTTTCTTTCTTTCACTCCTTTCTTTTGCTCTCTCTCATTCCCACTCCTCTCCTCATTGATCATGGTCATGGAAAAGTGATATTTTGCATATCTGGTTAAGTGCTCTTAACAACCTCGGCTCGTGCTACGTTAAAAATTAATAAATAATAAAAAGGGGTGGGGGTGATCTTGTCAGGGAAGTAATTTGCTTCTCTTGAACCAATGATGGCTTGCACTTTATGTAAATTGGTGTCTAGGGACAACAAAATCCCTCTTAATACACATGCAGACTTCATAACAAAACGCAATGACGAGGAAGGACAAATGGTGGAAGAGAAGGTGGAGAGATGATAAATAGCAAGTCGTGTTTTCTGTGCGAATGGCCCCTTTGCGCGAGCGCTTTGACTGACACTATCAAAAGCCGTGGTGACAAGCTTAGCACGCGTTTTTGTTGCTGCGTTATTTGTTAGTGACAATGTGCAATTTAGAGTTATAAAACCAACACTGTAAAAATAAAAAAAGGATCCTAAATGAAATGGCCCTTTTCTGTTATGGTGTGCAGTGAGAGAGATAAATTGTTAGTGCTTAGTAGCATTGTAGTCAGAGGTTACATGTTGGGCTTGTTGCTGACAGGAAGCAGCTGAGAAGTGCTGTGTTCACGCCAGACACAGCTCTGAGAAAATGAGTAAGACGAGATGTCTGCTTGTGCCACCACATGGCAATATCACATATCACTAAATTCTAAATTGAATGCCTTTTAAATTCCAATTTAACTAAAATTATTTATTAAAATATAACTGCTGTAAGTTACATATTTTCATGAGGAATCCAGAAATGTGTGTCATCATTATGGACAGAGGTAAAGAAAGTCACAGTGTTTTATTGTAGTAATCCTGTGCGTTATTCGGGCAGACCTTTTGTGTGTGTGTGTGTGTGTGTGTGTCCTTTGTGAGTCTCCATGTGTCTTTCATGTGGCACCATAGATTGCTTCCTCTATACACAACTCCTTTTGTATTGTTTTATTATTTCTGCATGGGGCCACTGCTTTAAGATGGGGGAATAATTTGTATTCAATTTCTGCCACATCTTAAGCAGCCATTCAGTTCAAACATTTTTCACCACAGATAAAATATAAAAAGAAAAAAAAAATGACGAAAGAAAGGAAGAAAAGAACCTAAAGAAACGATAAAGCACAAGGGGTGCGGAATATGTGCATCCTCAAACAGATGGAGATAAAAAGAGCGAACGAGAAACAAATGGAAAAAAGCAAAGGGAGAAAACAGAAAAAGAAAAACAATGCACAGTTGAGCCAGTGGAGAATTTTTTTAGATTTCTGAATCTCAAAGCCTATTAAATATAGATTTAACTTTTGGCATCTAAAAGGGGAGGGATCTGGAGAGTTCTCACAGGCGATGAGGTGCTCATTGTAGTACTTGCTCCACTCCTGGTGTGTGTGTGTGTGTGTGTGTGTGTGTGTGTGTGTGTGTGTGTGTGTGTGTGTGTGTAAAATCCAGATGAACAACCGCCAAAATTAACTGTTGTTGCACAGCCATGCCGTCTAGAAAGCTGTTCGCGATGTGGAGAGATCCCTCCATGTTACTCTCATGTCCACACACACAAAAACACACTTAGAGTAGAGGAGTGTCTATTTTTGTCTCTCTTTCATGGTGTCCTGGATACCAATGCATGTCACTTGAGACTACAGCTCAGTCTATTACTGCACAACAAAACACAATCAATGGATTGTAACCATAGGTGAACTTGTGAATATTACGGTCTTGTTAATTCTTATGTTACTGTATGGCAGAGTTGGTTGCAGTAGTAGATGGTCTTAGTTTAAAAGAATAATAATATTTTTTTCTCCCAGGGCATCTCTTATTGTAAAAAGGAAAGGGAGAATTTGCTAAACAATTTTGTACACAGTATTTCAGTGCACAAACCTGCATCTTTTTCACTAACTGCCCACAATTCAATGTGATCGTATGCTAAATATGGTAAAATAGCGCTATCATGACTGTTTAAATTAAGGGCAAACATGCCTTTTTTGAAAATCACAAAGTAAATTATTATCATGTGTAATTATGTGTATTATCATATATTATATTATAATATAATATTTATACAATAATATTTCAAATATAAACAAATTATATTTAATAACATTATTTCATTTTCTAATGATTATTTCAGCAGTAATGCATCAAATGATGGAAAAGACTTATACTGTATATAGGGTCCGTACTTTTTTTGGAGAATTGTATTATTTTATTCAGCAAGCATGCATTAAATGGATAAAAGTGGCAAAGACTTAAATTATTATAAATCATAATTTATTTATTTTTATGCTATTTTTGAATGTTATGTTCATTAAAAAAAAAAAATCCTGCGAAAAAGAAATGTACGACAGGAAAAAAAGAAGCAACACATTATGATGATTATAAGAAACAATAAATAAATCATTTAGTACTAGTATACACTACTATTATTTAGTACATCATTTTTTTATTAATTTATTTATGACATAAAAATATTCAAGTGTTACAGTTGTACTATACCAAATCATGGTACTCTGTGCAACTATTGCAACCTAGCGTTCACACAGATTTATTTATTTATTTATTTACCTGATCTTCATATTTCCTTCACTGAATCGGTTGCTAAAAGAACTGAAATGACACAAAATCAGTGAGTTCACTTTTCAGGCTGGTGTCAAAAAAATTGTCTGTCATATTCAAAGTTCACAACTTCAGAGTATAAAATGGATTTGTTTCTGATTATCTTGAATCTCATATTTATTTATTTATTTTAACATTCATGGCACATTCAAGGTGGCAGCGATTGGATTTTAAATTAGAATTGCGAAACTCAATTTGTCCTTCCATCACGTTATGCTCACATTGTGTTTCCGTCCTTAAGGAAGACAGGAAGAAAAGAGAGGCAAAGTAAAATGGGAGCTGTCAGGGGAAAGGCAGGGGTTGATTTGTGCTGAAAAGTAAAACAAAAGAGTTCAGTAATGGCCGAGCTCAGAGCAGCTGATTATCCGCTGTCTTGTCAAGATAATACCATAGATCAGAGGTATTTCTTTATTCAAATGATATGCCTGCATCTGCACTCAATTGGAGGCCATCAGCTCTCAGCGAGCAGGCAGACGACATTGAACACCCCTCCCCTGGGTCACGCAAGCTGCCTTTCGCCTCTCTGTGAGCGTGGAGAAACACTAACGTAAAATTGATATCACAATAATCCCCTGTCCGTGTCCTCTGTGTCTGTCCGGAGCACTGCTGTGCCCTGAACTGACAGACCTGAGAGCGTTCTCTCGCCCAATTAGGGTCACACACTTTTCATGATATGAAAAGCCCCACGGCCTCAGCGTGCGAGGGCTGGATCAAATGCTAGCAATTAAAACCGAAGCATATGGTATAGTGTACTAATAGTGCTTTTGTGTGTATGAGTGTATATAGTGTAAATGAGGGGAGCTCGTTCAGACCTATTGTTTTATATTCATAGCCATATGTTCGTTATAACTGTAGTTACATGGCTATTTAAGATAAATATTCAGAAGAAAATTTATATAAAATGAATTGCCTAATTAATTTCGTTGTCACTTTTTTGTCAGAGTAGTTCACAATATATGTCCCCCTAAACAAAAAAAAATACATAAAACATTGTTTAAAATAATCTTTGTTTTCAAGAACAAAAAGAAGGTATTTGTAAAGGAAGGAAAAAAGAAACACTTATTTTCTGTAGCTTTTTTAGACATTATACCAGATCCTGGACTTTTAAGGAATAATGCCTGGCTTTTAAGACTGACTTTAACTATACGTTGCAGTCCTGAATTATCAGTAGGTTACGTCACTTAGCCCAGCTAAGTGTCACATATATGTTAGTGGGCTGAACTGATCGCCTACCTCTTGTCCTTTAGAAATGTACAGTAAATGAAAATAAGGAGTTAAAAATGTCTGTCTATTTTCAGCACCTTGGAGTTCAGCCCTTGTTCTATGTGATGTAGCTTGGAAACACTTTGGTGGACTGTAGACTGGTCTTTCCTCAGGCGTCTTGTCCAGGAGGAGTTAACCTTTAGAGATGCTCAGATGAAGAGAGTGCTTTTATTCGGCATGAGCCACGTCTCCTCAGGGCTTTCAAACCATTTACTTAGATGAGTCCTGTAATGCCTTGCAAATATAATTTAATTCACAGTTAATTCTGCTGCATTACTTTTTAATAAAGAAATGATAATTTGTAGTCGCATCTGCACTTTAAGTCGCATCTGCACTTTATTCTATCTATCTATCTATCTATCTATCTATCTATCTATCTATCTATCTATCTATCTATCTATATCTATATCTATCTATCTATCTATCTATCTATCTATCTATCTATCTATCTATCTATCTATCTATCTATCTGTCTGTCTGTCTGTCTGTCTGTCTGTCTGTCTGTCTGTCTGTCTGTCTGTCTGTCTGTCTGTCTGTCTGTCTGTCTGTCTGTCTGTCTGTCTATCTATCTATCTATCTATCTATCATTTATGGTTTACTTTTATAAATATCATACGTTTGCTGCATCATTAAAACAATTTCTGAAGAAATATGCATGTTTTGTGAGTATAAACTGGTCAGTGAGCTGATGGCGGTGGTAACCTCCTCTGCTCCGCAACAAGCCTCCAGCACAGAGCCCAACTGTGTTACATGCAAATTCAGGTTTGGGTTCAGCTTTTTTATTTGCATGATCATATGCAAATGTACTAATTAGCACATTGTCTGGTTTGACTTAATAGTCAGCATTTCTGACAGTGTTTAACGAGGGTGTTTATTCTGTTCAGGGTCTGGATACTGGCAGGAAGACAGCGGTACCAATTTACCCTGAACTGCCAATAGACACCACTGACTCTTTCCACTGTTAGAGAATTATTCAAACATCTCTCTCTCTCTCTCTTGTTTACACATCAGTATAGCATCAAAAACATGCTCTTCAGTTAATGCTAAATTAATTATGGTATCATAAAAAAAGGTTGTTTTTGGATAGTGTTATAGTAAAACTCCATTCAGACAAGCAAGGGATTAAACCACCATATTTAAACTAAACAAAGATGCGACGCTATTATAAAAAGAAGTAAGCACACTTTACAAGGACAAAGGATCAAAATGCTAATATTCTGAGGCTCATTTCTTGAATATCAGAGGTGATTGGTTGATTAGACTTTTCACCCCACTGAGGATCTGTTTTAATAGCTTCATAATGCTGTCATCGACTAAGATGGGTAAAACTCAACCAATTAGAGTTGTAATAAGGCTAATTAACAAAACCAAAAAAAGAGAGAGAAGAGAAAAGAAAAGTGGGGGTTTAAAAGAAAAGGGGGGCAATGACAATCTTGATAATTAACATTTTCTCTTATTCAGGGGCCCTCGCCATCTCATAATTTATGCATGTCTTCGAGGCATCACAACACATGTCTCATCAACAACGCCCCCCTTCAGAACTCCTGGAAGCTGGGGGCAGAGATTTTTATGAATATCTATGTTAATTTCCTAAAAATCAATGCACACCGAACTGCTTCAGGTTTCCTTTTTTGTACATGGCCATGTCAAAACTACAGAGACCAGTCAAGCATATGCAAATATACACAGTTTTTTTCAAGAGAAAACCAGCTTTTCAGGCTGAGTCACCACCAGGAGTGGGTGCAGGTATCACTGCCATGCCGTTTAAGCATCAATTCATCAATAATTTGCAGAAACGGTTTTAGAGTGAGGCCGGTCTCCCAGTGCGGAGACTGCTCTGCTCATTGCCTCAGGTCATTCCAGAAATTTCACTTAAGGAGCCCCGCATACAGACCCAACACCATATGGCTGGCAACCCACAGCGAAGGCTCCCTCTATCTTGCTCTCTTCCCACCTCTATTTCTCTTTTCTTCTTTTCACTTGCTCTGGTATATGTGTGTAAAGCGTGTAGATGTTTTCACGTTTTTTTTTTCCTTCCCAAACCTGACATCCCATTGCTCTCAGCCAGGGCCTGTCACAGTTTGAGAGACGGCAACGAAAGCAAAACTGAACAAAAAGGACAGCAGGTAGCAAAACATCCCCTGCAAGCAAAGCTAAAGCCACCAGGTCGCTTTGCTGGTGTTGCTGCCATATGGTAACCTCAGGCAAAGCAGGCTTTCTGTTTACGTGCTCTATGCAGGGTCATGTCAGCTTAATTTCTGCTTAACCGCGACATGCTTCTGGTGCCAACCTGTCCACATCATCCCCCCGCAACAGTCTCAGCTCCTCTTGAGCAAAGGATTGTGGATGAATCAGAGCACATGCATGAATGTTTTTTTTTCCTGGTTGTTTTCATCATTAGCTGACATGCTTCCAGAGAAGTCACTATAGTTTGTAAAATGCCAAATTTAGAGTGTTAAAAATGAAATGCATGTGGTTGAGATATTGTACCCAATCCACATTCTGTCCCTTGCCCAGAATTTGATCTTAAAGGGATAGTTCACCCAAAAATGAAAATTATGTCAATTCTGTTGATCCAAACCTGTATGACTTATTTTGAAAAATGTCTTTCTTTTTGTTGTTTTGTTGTATCAACAAGTTTTGTTGTTGTTGTGGTTTGAAAAAATGAAAGTCAATGGGGTCCAATGGGGCCTCACCCTCATGTTGTTCATGTTGTTCCAAACCTGTCTGCCATTTTTTTTTTTTTTTTTTGGAATATGAAATAAGGTGTTTTGAAAAATGTGTCTCTCCAAAGAGTTTTTGTTTTTCATAGTCAGTGGAGTCCAGTGTTATTTTCAAAATATCTTCTTTTGTGTTCCAGTTTGGAAACAATATGAAGGGGAGTAAAGAATGCTTTAATAAAGTTCCTTCTAATGTGATAGTAATAAACTGTCTCCCATTTGTTATTTTTATTTACGTGGGCAAGGCCTGATCTTAATTATGTCCAGTCTAGCTTAAAGGGTCACTGTGAACGCTGTCAAAGTGTTTGTGTATGTGCATATGCCTGTTTGGACATATCTGCCAAATGTCACATCAGTGAAGTCTTTGGAGGGTGAAAAGCCTCCTTATTGGGTCACAGACAATCACAAGTGACCTTTCTTCCCTCTCTGATGCCCATGGCTCAACATAACAACATCAGCTCCCATCAGTCAACGGCCCTATGGTGTGAAAAATCCAATGGCATCTGACGTGGCATCGTCTCATCATTAGACTGGTTTAGGCTGTATTAAGATACCCTCAAGATGGTAGGAAGCTGTGCCACTGTGCACATTTTGTCCTGAGATGTTGTACTGCATGAATGGTGTATAATTAGTTTCGTACAGTAATACACACATGCACTACATTTTAAAAGCTTTGGGCTTTTCATATGCACAATATGCACTAAAGGTTTTTGAGTCCAAAATTCTTGTCTGAAATCTTTGCACGTTAAAAAATAAATACAACCTCACGTTGTGTCAGTCACGTTTACACACTGCCTCTGAAACTTTCATCCGTCATAAAAAAATTCTCTGCATTTAATAATTTTCTGCATTTTCGCATCCGTAGCAAGCATTTTGATAGGAAAGGATGACGAATATGAAAAACCGAAAAAACTCAGTGTGCGAGGACCTTAAGGCTGCATTTATTTGATTTCATATATGGAATAAAAGAGCATTATTGTGAAAAAAGTAATATTGTGAAAAAATAAATGCTTTCTTAATATATTTTAAAATATAATTTATTCCTATGATGTCAAAACTTTTTGCAGCTATTTCTCCAGTCTTCAGGGTCACATGATCCTTCAGAAATCCTTCTAATATGCTGAAACATTTCTTATTATTATCAATGTTGAAAAGCAATGTGCTGCTTAATATATTTGTGGAAACAATTATATTTTTTTCTGGATATTTTGATGAAAGTTCAAAAGATCAGCATTTATTTTAAATATAAATATTTTGTAACACTATAAATGTCTTTACTGTCACTATCCTTGCAGAATAAAAGTATTAAATTCTTTAAAAAAAAATTGTTTTTACCTGGGCAGCTAATAGAATAGTAAAAAAGTGTTTATGTCTCTTATGTAAGCCATTTCTCCCACAGAGTAAAAACATAAAAAGTAGCTGTGTAGATAAAGTTTTAAATAAGAAGTCACATTGTGAGATATGAAGCTGCACTTGTGAGATTTTTTTATCATAATTTGGTATTAATTGGATAAATTTCAATTCTTGGAGCAAGGGGTAGCGACATACAGGAAACACGCTGTAGGTGTTGAAATATCTTTTCCCCTATGCTCACACGCGCACAGACAGTAACAGGTGTCTGCATGTGCCCATTGGCATCATGCCACACCACCCGCCATCTTGGCTGCTGCCGCTGCTGAACCTCCTGTCTATAATGGCTGGCTCTCAGCACTTCTAATTGATTTACTAATCTCTACAAAGTGCCCTGACAAGAATTCGGCCTGCTTCGCAGATTTATTTAACGAGTTTGATTTTAGCACGCATAAATATGTATGCGTATGCTATTAGCATAGCATATGTACATCACGCTGACGTCATCTCCGCTCCTGTAATGTGCACGAATGTGTTTTATTTGACAGAGGTAGCTTGCATGGAGAGCTGTGGACTTGCCATGTGTGAAAAGAAGATATGGTCAGAGTCCAACCAATCTTGTGAGTTGTATGTGTGTGTGCGCACTCTGAGTGAAAGGTTGAGGGACCATGTCCCTTTAACGTCAGAAGCGACAGCCTGACACCCACCACCCACCCTTTTTCCATTTCAGATGCAAAGCCGGCAAGCGACGCATGCATATAGTCACAGCAGCAATCTCATCTATGTCCAATCTGTCATGGCACTGCTTTTCATTATTCTTATTTGGAGATAGGGAGTCATTTTTTATAGGCACTTGAGCTGCGGAGCGCGGCCAGCCGCTCTCTGGTCAGGCAGACATGTCACTTTCCCCGCACGAATCTAGGTCAAGGCGAGAGAGTGAGAACGCAGGAAGGAGATGGAAAAAGGCTCCCGGCATTTCTAAGAGGCAAATGAACTGATGAAATTATTGAAATTCGGCCTTGCTGGTGAAGGGGGGAGGGAGCAGGCTGTGGTCAGTCTTCTTATCCCTCACCCACAACCTGTCCTTCTTTATTTTCCTCCCTCTCTTTCTCTCTGCTGCTCTTGCTTTCATACACACGCAGCCCTGAACATGCATGCATAATCGCAATCTTTACCATGTAAAATGTTAAACATGCTGAAATCTAGTAGGGTGTGTGTTCCGCAGGATGGAGAGCCTCTGTAGTGGCCTGTTGGGTAACTGAATCTCTGTTTTCTGCATTGGAATGATGGTGTATTAGCTGCGGTGTGCATTATCATCTGCATAAACACTCTCCAATTCAGCCGGCAACAGCAGAGGTGGCTTTGTATGTGTGTGTGTGTGTGTGTGTGTGTGCGTGCGCGGTGCATCCAGATGTTACTGTCATGAGGCAGCAGGGGTGGGTTTAAGGTGACCTGCTTTAAATATAGACAGTGTCATGACAAGATGCTACGCTCGACTTATAAAGCACATTTGCATAACATCCTTTTGCATTTTTCTCACTCTCTCTCTCTCTTTATACAAGGAGAACAAGGGTGCATTCTATTCTACTCCATTATTCCCATGTTGAATGCAGAAAATGGCACCTTTAATATTGTGTAACTTTGTGTCAAGGTGCAGGACAAATTATGGTGCAAAGTGGACATGTGTACATGTGTACTTTTAACAGATGCATGCAATATATATTTGTCAAAATTACGATTTTGTTTTTTTGTGACAGTTTGGTCTTGTGGCTCAAAATAAATTCTGATCAGTTGACTTTTTGTTAATGAATGCACATTTTTTTTCCCATGCTACTATATGGATTGTAAAGCTAGCAATGTATACAAAAGCAGACTTACAAAAGAGAGTTTTTGATAACTGTGTGTTATTGTTGAGAATAGAGTTATTATTTGTATCCGTCACACTTTATAGAGTAGATGGGACATTCAATGGCATGTTTAATGAGTTTTCAAAGTCGTACAGCATTTTTGTTGTGTAGCAACCAGTCAAGAGAAACGTATGTGGTAGTGGCCTTATGTTTGGAGCTATTGAAATGACCCGTTCTTCTCCATTTGGTTTTAGCTCCAAGACCTTCCAATCCCCAATTCACTCCCATTCATCTGCAAAACAGAACATTCTAACTTAAAGGATTTTCACATACCGTTTATTATTATTATTATTTAAAGTAAAATTCACTTTTGCTTGTTGTTTGAACATAAATGTGTATTGGCTGTGTGTGTACACAACCACCCTATATTGATAAAAATCCACCCGCTCCTTTTTTTTAATCCTCATAAATCATAAGCAGTGTCTCATAACAGGCCGCTTGCAGAATCTGTAAAATGTGACATCACATTTTACAGGCCCTGCTCACGACTGTTGACGGACACTGCCGTATTATCAGAGACCCCACACTGAGTGAGCCGCACACAATCTGCCATGTTTATCTTCATGCTAGAGCATTTAAAAGCAGCATTTAAGTAAGAAATGTCTTTGTATTACAGCTATAGAAATTATTCATTCAAAAGTGATTTTCTGTTTTCATTTTATTGTTTGGGTCATCAACAGAATAGACAGCAGTATAGGTTCTATCATTTATTACACAGATCTAATATAAACATGCAAACATTTAAACATTTCTTTCTCAGCTGTTTACCTTCACAGACATATAACCAACTGTGTGTATTTGAAAGTTGAAGTGCAATAAGACATGAAAGAGGACTCACATGCGCTGTGCGCATGCTTCTGATGTGTGCGCTCAGAAAACCGTTTATTAGTTTAAACTGATATGACTTTAAACACATGATTTCAGCGCAATAGACATGATAATCAAAACCATGTTATATAAAAATGTTTTGTTTTGGCAGAGTATCTGAGACATGATCTATAAAAGCACAGCTCTATTCTGGAAAAGTGGGCGGGAAGAAGCAGCTCATTTGCATTTAAAGATGCATGCATGAAAACTGTATGTTTTGCTTCCATTCAAAATAGGCATTTTCAAAATGACATTAAAAATGATCTGGAGGGTATTTTGAGCTTAAATTTCACAGACACATTCTGGGGACCCTTGAGACTTATATCTTGTAAAAAGGGGCATAATAGGTGCCCTTTAAGGCCTGGTAGAACTAAAGAGAAGCTAATTAATTTGGATATCATGTTCAATTATTTTGCTAATGCCTATTTTGAAATGTAAGATGTAGCTGAACTGTTTTTGCGTTCTTATTCCTGACAAACATGATTAAAATGCTTTCATTATATCATACATAAAAACATATCAGCTTTCCATTAGTGAACTGTAGACAGAAAGCCAGGGTGTTTTAAACAATTACCTGCTTTATAAATGTGAAGAGCCCAAATATACTGAATTTTACACATATCCTCTTGACCCCAATTCCATTAACTCGTAAACAAAAGACACAAAGTAGTGAGGGATCTGCCTCGTTAGCTGAGCCTGATGGTGAATTAACATGTGCAAAGGGTCAGAGTCCATTTTAGCTCCCTGTATGCATACACACACACACTCATATTATCATGAATTATTTATAAAAAAAATTCATGCACTGACATCCATGAAGTCCATTCATCCTGGGAAGACTTGGAGTAATGCTACTTACATATGGCGGTATCTTTCTTTATTTCTTTCTTTCTCTCATTTGAGTCAAGGGTGAGACTAGAAGGTCAAGTCTAAGTTAAGACTGAGTTTACGTGCTTCTGAGTCCAGGACATGAAGACAAGTCCTCAAGTCTGACTCCAGGATCATATTTTCATGGTCTTGGTCTAGTCCTGGACTCGGAAGAATGTGGACTGTTCTGGTCTCATCTTGACTCAGACTCAGTTCTCATCTAAACTCAGTCCTGATTCAGGCTTGAGTGAGCTAGTGTCAACTACAACACTGTTGAAAAGCATTCTAGAAAAGAAAAGAAAAGAAAAGAAATTGCTTTAATGCATAAGTAAGCTGCCTACAGATGGGTCAAGTGAATGTGAATTGTGAACCATTGTGGATCCTTTTGCATTCCAATTCATTGAAGAAAAAAAAAAGTGTGTATCATTCTTGAATCAGACATCACTCTTATCATAGTGGCTCTGAACTGAAATAAAATGTAATGTTAACAAGTGAAGTGAATTTCAGTACTTTTTTGCTATTTTGCTACTCAAAGCAATATGATTTACAAAATACCAATCAATGCATTTGATGCCGCTTAGAAATGTAGTAACTAGCTTGTATATTTTAAGAAACCGCACTGCATCCAGCACTGTACATTACACTGTAAAACATAACTTGTTTAAACCAGCTATACAATAGACATGGTTACAAGAAATGAATTTATTTTTTGGTTCTGTAATCATGCCATACTTTTGGCCCTTTGCAGGCCTTTAAGTTCATTGCACTTTCTTCCTTTCTTCTCTTTTTCTGTGGCTCATCCAGAAAAACAGACCCTCCCTTTACCATCAGGCCTAAACTGGCTCTGTCACCATTTATCCCTCTAGCCCTTCTCTCTCACCCCCTTCACCCCTCTCTCCTCCTTCTTCCCCATCCATCCTTCCCTCCCTCTATTCCATTCCCCGGCCTGCCATCAATCTCTCTAAAATGACAGCCGACAGATGTTAGCCTTTGCAAAGATCAAATCCATGGCTGGAGGGCTGCTCACTGTGGAGAAGGGTAGCCACAGAGAGGCAGGGCCACAGCGGTGGCACCAACACACACACACATGCCCATTGCCACCCGGCCGCTGCATCCATCTGTGTCTTCAGTGCCCTCACACACAGACATACACACCCCCACATTGCACAGAACTGATGCCTAAATGTGTTGTGACATGAGGGCATGGTGGCACAGAGACAGGACTGTCAGGATGGACGGCTGGAGGAGACAGTCTGCCTAACTGAGCTGTGCAGAACTTAAGGAAAGAAACAATATTGACTTTATGGCCTTTATATCACTGTTTTCATGTGTATCCACTGACCTCCACATATATTTCAACTTAAATAGCTCTTTGTAATTTTGTATGTGCATTTAGTGCGTGTGCCTCTATACTCTTGTCTTGTGTCACCGACATTAGGCATGTATCTGTCTTGGTGCCGTTAGCTGAAGGTTAGCACCAGTATTTATACGACAGGTCTTTGTCATGTATCTCATTTGAACTTTAATGACTCAGATGGGTCAAGAGAAGTCCAGTGATGACCAAGTCTCCTCCGGGCCACTGGCCTTCAGCTCAGTCTGCATCAGAAACCTCATCTGATAATGTGTGTGTGTGTGTCTCAGTTTTTGCCTACATTGTGGTAACCAAACGTTCAGTAGATACTAAATAATGTCTAATAAAAATCTAAAAATGCCAAAAGCTTTGTAGGAGGGTTGAGTTTAGGTTAAGAGATAGAAAATATCATTAACTCAGTTTAAAACAGAAGAGATGTCAATGGAAAGCCCTCCACTGTGCTAGAAAAATAACTGTGACCTAGCTTTACTTTTTGGGGACATAATTGCTCAATAGTTATTTATGACTTCTAAATAGAAAATGGTTAAAAAAGACAAATAAACTTGTGGAGTCATTTGGTGACCAAGCAAATCTCTTATGTAATGATTACTTTCCAAAAAGTTGAATGTGGAATTTGGATTGGGTTGAGCTCTAAAATATTCAGCAAATCTCTTCTAATCAGTACACTGTGATTCTCTGAGCCTCCCACAGTTCATTCACTGGATGACTATAGTGTATACAAACCTGGACAGAACTTCTGGAAGTTGTAGCACACAGGTTTTTACAGGAGGTGAATGTCAGTACCGTCAATTTGGGTTTGAAGGTACTGGGTATATATGGATACTTCTGAGGAACTATTAGTCATTGGTGGCTCCAGATCTTTTAAAGATTGGTCTTTTGTATTACATTTGTGAAATAATCAGTGCTTACTTTTGAATGGATGGATTCCAATCACAATGTTTACATACATTTCCTCTGCACAAGAACTTTGTTGTTTTCATCTGTATGTTTTTTTTATATTTATAGAGTGTATACTCCAGTAGGCTACACTTGTATGACTGTCAGTGCTGTTGTTTGGCTGTGTCCTGGTGAATGGTGAGTTTGATTCATGTATTTTTATGACCTGAAACAATGGCAATGACAGTTTGAGTGACATGACTGCTGCCTTTCAGATGACTGCAGAGGACAGGCTGCTATCATATAATGACAATTTATTCAACATCCATTGGGAGGTGTAGCGAAGAAGCGAAGCTAAGAAGCTAGACGGCAGAACGCACCTTGGTGCTTGTAGAAATGGTTTGGAAATGTATGTGAGTTTGTTTGCTACACAGACAAATAGTGTTCTTAGACAACTGTTCACACATTTTTTGTGCTTGCAAAGATATTTCAATGGACATCAAACAAGGTGGTGTGCGTGTGTAAAAAAATTAAAAGTCATTGCAAAATAGCGTATTACTGTACGACAGAACACCCTCATGTACGCACTCTTGCATAAACTCTCTTTCATGTTTGCCTTCTCGCATACTTAGCATACATTTCCACTGAATCTGGACAGGTTTGGACAGGACAGAAGGGAAAAGTCCCAGGAATGCAGACACCTCTTCCTTACCCTGGTATGAGCTTCGGAGACTGGGTGGGGGGGGGGTTGGTGTTGATGGGCTGGACTCGCTTGAGTAAGGGCCAAAGGACAAGAGGGGCAGCTCTTCCCAGCAGATGTCACTAACAAGCAGTGTTGTTGTGTCTACAGCCCAAGGCTGGAGAGCCAGGCCAACCCATATGCCGCTGGTAAGCACAGATAGCTTTAAAGGGAAGCGGTAACAACTCCTTAATGCCACACGTCCAAATCCACGCAACCCCCAGACCAAACCTAATCAAACCTGCTGCTTTTCAACACCAACACAGACAGTGTCCAGAGTCCCTGTTCTAGGCGCCAACATATGACACCATCACTGAAAGACTCCCCTATAGCCTCAGTATTTACTGACACTCAACACCTGCATGCTCTCAATTTGGACTTGATTCATTCTTCTTGTCTTTGTTTATACCTCTTGGTAGTTTTTCCTCCTCTTTCTAACTAAAACACGGGCAGGTTAATAGATTTACTGCTCGGCCGTGGCTCGTTGGTGTGTATTGACCCACATGTGAAAGTTCTGGTGATGTTAGCATGGGGAAGGTGAGGCCAAGTGCAGGAGAGCAAGGAGGAACACATGGGACTAAATATTGATTGAGCTCTGACATTGATTTAGCTCTGCTTGATTCACAATACCAGGTCACTGTATACATGCATATAGATCCATACGTGTCGGTCCCAAAAGAGGAGCCCCTCTCTCCGTTTGCTTTCTTCCTCCTTGAGTGGAAAGGGAAATCAGGGGAGCCCCCTTTAGCTCTATACTCTTTTGTTTACTGTTGTCCTTTTGTTTCTTTTCATCGTTAATCCTCGAGCTCTGGACGGGGGATGTCACATCTCTCTTTCTTGCTCCCCCCTTTCCTTGCTTGTTTCTATCCATTTTTTCTTTCTTTTCATGCGAACGAAAGCTTGTCATCGGTGGCCTTGTCACTCTACTGGAATATTAAGTACATGACTCTTCATCTTTGTATTAATTACCATCCTTCCACCAAGACATCAAATGCTAATTTCTCTCATTGGTGTATGGGACACCCTCACAGTCCCCAAGTCCACATGGGGGCCTCTTCACAGTGTTCTGAGCCCATTATATTATGGTTATCTGAGAGAGTTTACTCAGCATAAAATCTGCATGAATAGCACAGTGTTGAGGAAGCTAGTGATACAGAGGAAACATCTAAGAAGTGTTTCAATTGCAGAATTGCGTCCCTCCCTTTTATGTCTATAATATCACTCTCACTATAATATTTTATATCTATAATATCACCTGTCTATGTCCGTCAGTGATATTATTTCCCCCTGATACAAATGCTTATGCATGATGTCACTGCTTATGGGTGGAGCTTCACCTTATGGATCGCAGAGGTTCCCAAATATTGTGGTGCACCACTACTCTCTCCCTCTTTTTCTCTCTCTGGCATTCACAATCCCTAACAGAGAGGGGGGTTGAGAGATTTGGTGAAGGAGGGGTCACGGATGGAGCCGGGAGAAAGGGGTGGGGAACTGGCAGGGGTGACTGGGGTTAAGTTCAAGGGCAGTGGCTGGGAACACAGACACATAAACAAGACAACTGGTATGCAAGCAATAAAGACATAAAAGTTAGCATGGGGGCGCGTTGTACAATAAACAGCCACCATTACTTGCTTTGTTTATACAGATAAAGAATCCACTGTAAAATCTCTTGATGGCGGATGTAACGCTCAACTTCTTCGAGGACAACCGGCAGGGATGGGGGGCCGGAGGGGTATGGGAGGGGAGATGGAGGGTGGTTTATGAGGTACACTGAGAAACGATGCGAAAAAAAAACACAAATCATTTCTAATGGCATTTACAAGCTCAAGAAAACATTGTTCACAGATGCTTCACATGCACTTTGCTAAAATGAAGGGACGAGAGAGAATGAAAAACAAAGACGCAGAGTTGTTTTAATGGACTGGTATATCACTTTTTAGTGGAGTAATGGAAGGGTAAGTGTGACTTTTCTCTTTTGTGTGGACTGCCAGACGAATACGTCATGTAATTTTTCCCTGCAACAATATAGAGAGGCCGAGGGGTCAAATAAACAACACACACATTTTGGCACACAGCTCTATATATGATCTGCAGCTCTCAAAAAACAATTACACAGCATACATTAAGTTTAGTAAACTTTACTTACACAACTACAGCAGATTCCCTTACACATACAAAAATAAATAAATACAATCCATTGATTAAATAAATAATGAAATGAAAAATCTGTTCGGAATCTTTTCTCCCATGTGATTTCCCCAATCTATCTTTTTTATCCTCTACATTCTGTGTATTGATTAAGGGAATCGTGATGGTGGTGAGTGTTTGTACGGGGAGGTGCAGAAAATGCCCTGCAGTACATGAAGATGTTAAGATGAAAGTCCCTCCCCACTCCACTGACAGAAAGAGAGCAAGAAAAAGAGAGAAAGAAATGAGAAGCCCTGTAACAGTAGCGTTCTTTAGTAGTGGTAGTTATGTTTAATCATATACATCCAAGCATAGTCATGTGACACTAATTCATACATCTTACTGGACCAGGGCTGTTGCAAAAATTAGCATATTTCAGTGTCATGCAAGAGCACATCCCCCTTTCCTCAATATCTGATGAAAAACATAGCATGTTATTATGTAGTTTATCTTTTAACCAGTTAGCATAGTTAGCTTGCTAACCAAAGACAAAATGAAACCCAAAGAAATGGTTTATTCTGACAGTTTTAGCTGAATATAATGTAATTTCAAAGATCGTCCTTGATTAAGATTAAATTCATGGTAAATCGATCAGGCACTAAATAGGTATAAAAAGTTATCTAAGCCAAGGTGTATTTGTTAACGGCCTGTAACAATAATAAATAAATTAAAAAATAGTTTAATTTTTTGTCACTCTTTCACTGTCGGTACTGAATGGCATCCCGCTGAGAACGCAGCTTCAAGGCCTCAATCACTCAACACAGAAAGTCATTATACAGGAAGCATTTTCATCAAAACACTGGTATTGCTTTCATACCAGCATGTTATGGTTTAAAAGAAGGCAGAGCTTTGCCGAGTCAGGTCAGGTTTCTCCTGGCAGTGGAAGTTAATGAGTGTCCAGTGTATACACTAATACGGTGTCAGGGTTCATTTTAGCCCGCCGCAGTGCTCGGCCGCTCCCAGCTGCCCTCTCTACACATATGGAGCCCTACTATCAAGATCGTTGCCATGCCAGCCAGGAAGATTTGCATGTGTGTTATCTATTTAAATAAATTCTCAGGGTTTATAAGCGCTATAATGCATCTTGGCTAGGCTCAGCTCATTGCTAATTTATAGGCAGTCTACTGTGTCTGGGGCTGATGACACCATCTGAAGCATGTAGTATAGACGACATTGAACCCACTGTCCGTGGGGTAATTGTTTTATGCAAATGAAAAATCCAAGGGTGACATGTTCCTCGTGCATCCGTGTAATTTGATTGAGGTGTGCTAAGACTGCTGCCAGCCCAGTATGCCTTTACTTTATTATTATTGTTATTATGGTGATTATGATTGTGTGCAGGCTGGTGGGCAGAGGGTTGGGTTCTGCTGCCGGCTGGATAGAGAGAGACGGATCACGGAGCCCTAGGGTTGCATCTCCTCACAGCCTTTGTGTCATAGATAATGCATGTACACGCATATAGAAAATATGCTAGCTCTTCATGCTATATTCATGGCTTGATGGATTTTTCCAATATTACAAGCTTTTGTTTTTCTTGCCAATGACAACTGGCAAGGCAAATGACAATGGCAAATCATGTCGTTGTGATTTGACGTTTTACTTTCTGTGGGAAAGTTTAACGGTGATGGAAAGGCTTGGCTCTTATTGGCTAATGTGAAATTTGATAAAAATGTAGTATACAGTTTATATATATATATATATATATATAATTTATGCAGGCTGTTTGACTTAAGTTTAAGTTTACATTTCTGTGTATATGATGGAAAAGTATGTAAATTATGGAACTGGGTATCCACCAAATCTGACTATTATTTATTGTTTCTTTTCTTTAATTACTTTCTCTCTGTACTTCACAACACAATTTTTTTAAATACTTGTGTAGTTTCAGATGGCAAAGGAGAGAGTGATAGAGTGAATGTTTTATGTGTGAAGTGACCGTGTTTCTATTGGAAGAGGTGAGGAATGGCTGGGGTGCTCAGTGCCTCCTCCTGACCTTTCACGCTGCCCTGCTCTGCATACGCAGCTAACTAATAACGACCCCTTTAATTATCAGAACCAAGTGCATGCAGCAGCAGCCCAGACGATCATAAATCTCAGCCAGAGACAGCACAGGACCAAGGACAGAGTAGAGTTCTCACCGCTTACACCCCAGCTACACTGCAAGCGAGACAAACTAGAGCACTGCCATTATAATAAACAAAGCTGGCTGTTCTCTCGCTTTCAGTGTAGGCAACTTTGTTGATTGTAATGACAGCATTCTAGTACATACGGTGTTATAATTCCCCAGATCTGCACTTTTGATCCGTAGTCATGTCGACAAAACAAAATAGCATCACACAGCCAGCTCTCTCTCTTTCCCTTTGTCTCTCTCTGGTTTTCTGTTATTCACATGGGGGAATCACATTGTATTCATGTGACAGCGAGGTTCATCACTACAGAGCATGACCCCGGTGTCTGGGAGAGAAGGCTCTTTGTTTGGACGACAGGCGTTTCAGTGATGCTCTATTGTCAGAGAGACAGGACTTTAAGAAGAAAGGCCATTAATGTGCACAGGGGGCTGCCAGGTTCAGCTCTGCTGAAGGCTTCTGATTTAAACATGCAGAGAGAGGGGTAATTACTGTTTAGGCAGTCATACAAGTAATGGTGAATATAAAACTGCACTAAACTGTGATCTACTACTGATTCATGATGACAATTGTATGTCTTGTACATAATAATAATAATATAT
Source organism: Barbus barbus (assembly GCF_936440315.1). NCBI lineage: Eukaryota > Metazoa > Chordata > Actinopteri > Cypriniformes > Cyprinidae > Barbus > Barbus barbus. The sequence continues at coordinate 17,093,493 of NC_136746.1, read as the reverse complement.
GCAGAAAATAAAAAGATGAAATTTATTTGTTTTTTTATTTGTTTTTTTTTTTTTTTTGTTTGTTTGTTTGTTGGTTTGCATTTAGAAGACTCTTTTATCCAAAGCGCTGGAATTTACAACAGCAGTTTGTCAAGCAGCCAACAATAATCCTAATATACAATTAATTATTGTTGTTATTATTGTAATATTACTGACAATTGTTATTGTAATTATTATTAATAAAATAATTGATGTGGTTATTATTATTTTTATTATTGGTGCTGTAATTTATATAATAGGTGTGTAATATTGAGAGTGAAATTGCTCTGTAATTTAATCATTAACACTCTAATCAGTTTCATGTCAGAAGTATATATGTCTTCATTAAGCACTTAAGAGTGGTCTCTAGTCCATTAATCTAATTCTATTTAAGACTAATTCTACCTCTAAGAACTCAATGCATTAAGAACTCAATGCGATAGATAGATAGACAGACAGACAGACAGACAGACAGACAGACCGACAGACTACTAGATAGCTTTAATTTCATGCTGGATTTGCACTGTTCATCTGATTTGCTCTAATGGTGCTTCTGCCTTGGCCCCTTGAGAGGGACCAGAGTGGCAATTCTCACAAGGTCATGGTCAACACCATCCCCACCCACCTGGCCCTGAGAGGTCAGTCTGTTCAGCCCACCGTGACGGTCGCAACTTGAACTGCATATTTGCTCTGCATACTTGCACACAGACAAAGTAAGTCATTTCCACACACACAGTCTGTTGAGGATATAAACTCAGCAAGTTTATTTTTAGAAAAAATATTTTGAGAGTCTAGGTTGTCCACTCATTACATACTAATGAAGCTCTTCCCAAGAGTATTTAATTCATCACTGGTCTGTGTCTGATTTATTTGTAGTGTAAACTTGGGGGTGTTCAGTTTAAAAAGACCTCTACTTACCATATCCATGTAAACCAGGGTTACAATGGGCAGAAATGGAAAACAGTTAGGAGAGAGAGGAAGGACAGAGTGTGGGGTGTGGCCTGTCTGTAAGTGACAGGGATGAATAGCAGGACTGTGGGGTGGGACGTGTTGGCCTCCTGCTGACCTTCCACTGGCCAGTGTGTGGATTCAACATGACTAGGTAAACACACTGCTGGCCTTGCCAAAGAAGAGGCCCCGGCACTGGTTTATATCATATACACATCTAACAATTAACAGAAACTCACATCGCCAGAGAGAAAGAAAAACATCAGGATACTGTGGAACATTATTACGTTTAAAGGAACTGAGGATATGTGAGAGCATGTGATTTTGGTCTTTATTTCAGCCTAAACAGGCCTTACGTTAAGGCTGACTAACAGGTTAAAAGTAACATTTTCCATTCTAAAAGCATTGAATATGGACATTTCAGCTCATGATGATATTCAGTCATGACGTTAGTTTGTAGGTCAGCTTTGAGAGCTAATTCGTGGGTTCTCTCTGGAATTTACAGTATAATGAAATTATATGCAGTTTCCAGTATAAGGTCTGTGGTGAATATTAGTATAAGAGGCTATTTTTTTTTTTTAAATGTGAATATTGAAATTATTATGCACTTTAAAAGCAAAGTTGCAAACTAACAAATTGCTACATAAGGATAAATACAGGGGGGGGGGGATCCTGTACTGTCCTCTTACATGAAACTCGCCAGCTACTGGACTGGATGGTTATTTTAATTTATTTTATTTTATTTTATTTTATTTTATTTTATTTTATTTTATTTTATTTTATTTTATTTTTATTTTTATTTATTTTTAAGAAGTCTATTTTGCTCATAAGGGCTACATTTGTTTTTTTTAAAAGTACAATAATAATAAAAAAGTGAAACTGTAAGATTTAACTATTAAAACATAACATGTATGATTTAAAAGAACTGTTGGTAACACTAAACGCCTGTATAATGCATTATAAAATGTTATTAAAGGCTTATAATTATTCCTTGTGTGCATTGTAATATATTATCTTGATTGAATTGATAAGTGTTATAATGTATAAAGAGTGGTTACAATTATTCATGAAACTTTTACAATGCATTGTAAGGTGCATTACAAGGTATAATTAATGCATTAAAACTACTTTAAAGGCTTTAAGTGTTACTGAACTGTTTTCTATTTTAATATATTTGTGAAATTACAAAGCTGAATTTTCTTTAGTCTTCAGAGTCACATGATGCTTTAGAAATCATTCTAATATGCTGAGTTGGTGCTCAAAAAACCTTTCTTCTTATCATCAACATTGAATATTTTTGTGGAAACTGTGATACTTTTTTTAAGTTTATTTGAATAGAAAGTTCAAAAGAACAGTATTTATTTGAAATTGAAGCATATATCTCTTTTGACATTATAAATGTCTTTACTGTCATTGGTGTCCTTATTAAATAAAAGTAATAATTCCTTTTTTTTTTTTTTAATTGCTGACCCCAAACTTCCCTCTTATCGGCAGCCCTGTTCACATTTGACGAATGACTGTTTGTAATTTATTATCCACAGATATTACTTTACTCATAAATTGAGAACAACTATTCTAAACACTCATTAGAACTTATAGCTCAAAAATTCATATCCAAAATGCTGGGCTATAAATTGAACAGCTGTATTTGATTTGAATATATAGACCTCAATATCAAGGTCAATAAATCAATCAAGAGGCCATCTAGGTGTCAACAACCTATTATATTAAAGTAGGAGGAGCTTAATTGCAGCAAGCCTTCCCTTTGAAATAATACCACCACCCTATTAGGGGCTCATTATGTTTTCGGCAAGAAAAGTGTTCTCTAAATTTAATCCATCTTTCTCTGTTTTTTTTCTCCCTCGCTCCATCCATCTCTATTCTTGCATTTCACCTCAACTCTTTTTTTATATCCTTTCTGTCTAGACATCTCCAAGCAGAGGTAAAGGAGGGAGGCCAATTACAGAGGTTACAAGCTGCGCTGCAATTAAGGAAATGTACAGTTCAGCAGAGTTCAGGGATTAAAAAGGCCGTCAAAACTGGAGAGCCCTGTAAAAGTATGACTCATAATTTTTGCACAGTAAAGCTACCGCAAATGGCCGTGTCGGTGATAAGGCGGCTTTTATATGTTGAGTGGGCCGGAGCCGGTGTGAAGTAATTTACTCATGTGACAGAGCAGTAAACAAGATTACATTAAGGTGATTGTTTAACCCTTTCGCTCATCACATGTCCACAAATTACTGACAGCAGCAGGTTTGAAAGAGCCAGATAAAATGCATTTGAAAGCATAAACCACTTCAGAATCTCACACAATGGCGCACACGTGTCATTCCCATCCAGAACTGGGGAGTGTGGATGAACTCCTTGGCAGGGGAGGTGGACCTGGGGTCTGGCGTTAACCGCCCTTAAAACCTTGAGACAAGCGAGGGAGGATGCAGGTTGTGATCTTAATTTCATCCGCTGCTCTAAACTGTTTCGCAGCCTGTCGAAAAGTTGACTCAGCGTTCCGCGCGGGCGTCCCATGACAGTGGCGAGATGGAGAGCTGCAGTAGAAGGCTTTCAGCTCCTTACAGAAAGGAGCTCTGTTAGATCCATTGACCTCTGCTGGACAAGGACTCTCTGTCTACACATCTGGCCCCCCTCTTCCCCCCCTCGCGCTAGGAGGAAGAGAACGAGGTGAGCGGGAGGGGGGACAGTAGGGTGTCCTCGGAGAGGCTGGTGGACAGGATGATGTATTTGGGAGATTGGAGCAGCTGTCCTGTTGGGCCGGAGCGCAGAAGGGCTGTGAAAGCGTGGCTTCATAAAGAGAGAAGACTGGCCCCTGACATCCCAGCCTCTCTCGGATATAGAACAGAGACACACTGCCAAAAAAAGATACACATACTGTCTGCAGCTTGATTAAGTTACAGTAGAGGAGATGAGGGATATGGGAGAGTGTTTATTTTGTCTTGGTTTGCTTCTGCTCTTGCCAGAGCCCTGTCTTCTGCCTTACCGCAGGCTGATCTCTGCTGTATCTATCAGCCCTCTGCAATGCCAAGGTCAAAGGTCTGACAGCTTCATGGGTGGCTGAGGAGTGACAGTAAACCTCAGGACAAGATTATGTTGTCTGATATAAACCCAGTTAAAAAAAAAGTATATATATATATATATATATATATATATATGGAAGTCTTTTTTCACTGGTGAAGGTAAAAAAAAAAATAAACATCTGCCTTCCAAATTTCCAACATTTAGGGTATGTATGTATGTATATCCCAAAATAAGATCATTCAAACACATTACATTATTATGACAGAGTAAATTGTTGAATAGACATTACAAGTTCAGGTTCGGGATTTTTTTATGTTTTTGAAAAAAAGTCTGTAATGCTCACCCAGGCTGCAATAATTGGGTTAAATTTATACACAACCCCAAAATTAAAGATTTTAATATAATATAATATAATATAATATAATATAATATAATATAATATAATATAATATAATATAATATATATATATATATATAATATATATCCAAATCATGTCCAATCAACTGAATTTACCACAGGTGGACTCCAATCCAATCCAGGTGGACTCCAATGTAGAAACATCTCAAGGATGATAAGTGGAAACAGGATGTAACTGAGCTCAATTTTGAGTGTCATAGCAAAGGCTGTGAATACTTATGAACATGTGATTTGTTTCGTTTTTTATTTTTAATAAATTAACAAAGATTTGCAACAAACCTCTTTCACGTTGTCATTATGGTTTGTAGAATTTTGTAAGTAATTAATTTAATCCATTTTGGAATAAGGCTGTAACATAACAAAATGTGGAAAAAGTGAAGCGCTGTGAATACTTTCCTGTATAATACTTTTGTTTGCACTGTATAATATATATTCATTAATTTGGCTAAATGAATGCATTACATTTACACACAACCCCAAAATGAAAGATTTATACAGATTTGAATCTGAAGTGTTTGTGTTTGTGTCCAGAGCAAAACAGCCGGCTCTCTCTCCCCTGTCTGTGAACAGTCTCTGTGTGCCAAGCAGAGGCACTGTGACATGCTCCCACAAGGCCTCTCATTAGAAACAGAGCTGTCTGGCAAGCTGGACCATAAACTTTAGAGAGGTCACCCCCCATCCTGTTCTTCTGCACTGTAAACAAGCAGAAAGGTTAGTACTGTATCCATCTGACACTGTCTTATCTCGTTAGAAACAAAGGACACGGAGCTAAGTGCTCTGACAACAGCAGTCATAAAGTAGAGCTCTCCTGAAAACTCCCCCCTAGATAGTCTTTCCGTGTGACTTTGGGTTGGGGGTGTTTACCACATGTGTTGCTTGTTTGTATGTTTGTGGGCTCATGTTTGTGTGTATCTGGGCACTGGTTTGGTCACAGTTTGTTTAACCTGATGCAATATAGTTCCATAATGCGTCATTTTACTGGCATCACATGCCTGCTTAAAAATCAGCATTAATGCAAAATTGACTTATTTGCACTATTAGGCATTGCTACATTATGGAAGTACAGTGGCTGCAACTCACACTGATTAGTGAAGTGTGATGATCCCTCTTTCTGTAATCACAAAAAGCATTCACAATCTAAAAACTGATATGATATGTTTCAATATGCTGTATGACCCTATTTCTCTAAATGCAATGGATTTCTAATGTATAAAAATGTCAACAGTCACATTTTTATGCAAATGTTCTACTGTCTCTAATAAAGTCACTGGTGTAGTTAACCCCTTTTATTCAGGACTGGCTTGTACTGATTCACTTAACAGCGCAGAGACACACGCACACACCATTGTACATGTCACTTCTTTTGTAAGGACTGCTCCTTTAAAGAATGTGGCTGTGCTAAGTTTCTCTCAGGTATAGATTCATTAGTTTTTGGCCTCCTGCTGCCTGTCTTCTGGTTTGCTGACTGCTAGTGGAAAAAGCCATTTAGCCCACTGAATGTCAAGGTTAGTGCGCGTTGTCCTTGTCATCAGTCTCAGCGGCAGAAGGTCAGGGATAAGCTTTCCTCAAATGGGCAGCGTCAAACAAAAGGGAGGCTGACTTAACTGGCCCAGAGAAAGAAGACCTTCTCTTTCAGTCGATAAACAATCCACTGGGCAAAAGCTCTCAGCAGCGTTAACCCCTGCACCGCTGGCCTTATAGTGACAGTCCGTGCGTGTATCTGTGTGAAGGCCGCGGTAGTTGAAAAGCTTGCCAAGAAGGGTAATGTTTCTCCACAGTGCACTGCACTAAAGAGCAGACTTGATCAATGCACGGTTAATATATTCATCAGCCAAATGAAATAATCATCCTTAGAGGGGGGTTTTAATATAAATATGTAATCTTCGCTTAATTGGAGGGCTGTGAAAATCAGATTCTGTTACAGAAAACAGCAGGACGGAAAGCCGTGAATATATTTCCCTCTATCAGTTCGATCAGGTAGAGAGACATGTGTCCGCCACACCTCTATCTAAACAGACATGGAAATGTCATCTCCCGTGTGGTCCCAGCTAGCTCAGATCTCACTCAGCCAAAGGCAGCTCTGCGGGGAGACATAACATATCATCTTAACTGTCTCACAACAGCCAAAATGGCCAAAACCCATAAAAGGAGCTTTGGGCTGTCAAACAGGGTACATCACATGCTCCACTGGACCCTCGAACATCCAGTCAGAGCTTTCTTCCTGTTAGCAGAACACAACATATGTTATGTGCTGCTACAGCGTAGTTCAACAGCACTAGCAACGCAAAGGTCATGGTTTTGATTCTCGGGAAAGACGTGGAATGATAAAAACGTATACCTTAAATGCACTACAAGGCTTTTTTTCAACTGCAAGTTGTACCAGAGGTGACACAAACCATTCTCCTGACCACCTTTTCATGTGAACTTGGATGCATTTTCCTGTTACTATCCTGAATTGAACTATATTCTAGTGTCAAACAGATCAGGGTCCACACCAAAAGCCTTTAAGAAGTTGCTTTGAATAAAATCTGCCAAATGTATGAAAATGTAAAACATTTACATAAACACATATACAATGTCTAGTGGCTGTTGACCTTTTTGACACTTACATTGAGCGATGTCTTAAGAAAAAAAAAAATGAAAGAAAACCATTTCCTGGCACATCAAATGCTGAAAAGACTTCTGCTGTTCTTTTAATGTTGTGACTAATTAAGGTCTGAACCAGCCCATAGACAAACACATAAACTGTCATTTCCTTATGTAAAAATGAGTTGCTATGGTTAATTTATTTATTTATGCATTTATTTATTTTACCTTAAGAAGGAGGAGGCAGATGGTAATAGAGCATAAATTAAATTTTGGTGGACCAGAGACAAAATGGACAGGTACAATGTAAAAACAAACAAATAAGTAGAACGATAATTATTTTGAACTCATTAAAATTTAAATATTATTTCAGCAAAAGTTCACCCCCCAATAAATAATATATATATTATTTTTTATTTTTTATTTTTTTATTTATTTTTTATAATTTGCATACATTCACTCTTATGCATAATATTCAGAAAACGGCAAAATGCTACTTGTCACATTCAGTTATGAATTGCATTAATCACATAAATGATTCAGCCTCTATTTAATTAACTTTATTTAACAAATTACATAACAATTGACAAATATTAAATGTTTGGCTACTTACATGTTTCCTCGCATTCTTTTACCATTAATATCTGATGCATCACACTGGACATTTAACCTTAAAGGTGGTTACGGCCCTGCCATCATCCACTTTCTTTGTATGGCAAAAAGCAGCAGGAACATTTTGTTAACATGAGGGTGAGTAAATTATAACAGGAGTTTCATTTTTGTGTGAGCTGCTCCTTTAAATGTTGCACAATTTAGAAACAGCAGTAACGTAACGATGAGCAGTTTAATAATACATCATCAGATTTCTTCCTGTTGTAGTCTCAGCGGTGTGGCTTGTCATTGTGCCCTTGGGAGGTCTTTGAACACACAGGCCGTGATAATCTCTGCTATCTCCGTGGCTTATTCTCCAGATCTCTCTAATGGCGTGACAGTGTCCACAGTGGCTGCAGTCATCTTAAACGGATGAAGGCAATTCCAGCAGCGGTCACGTAGTAGTGTATTCCCAGTGTCACCTTGTCATTTGGAGCCTGTTTGTGCAGTACTTTGAGTGAAACCGAGGGACGTGTGTGCGGTTCTCCGTGAAAGATCTCCTTTGCCCCCCTCCTCCGTCTCCGTCGCAAAGGTCTAAGCAAACACAACTTCGCCCTCCTTCATTAACCTTCTCCTGATCTCTCTCCATCCATAGAATATCTCTCTCTTTCTCTGTCACACACATACGCACTTTCTTTCATTCTTCCCTCTCTTTAGCCTCTTACAAGGTTAATGTTTGCACAGATGAACTTAATTAAGCTTTTTCAAATGACTTTGGCAGTTTGTGTGTTTTAGATTTTTAAGAGCAAGAAAGGATTAGTATGCTTGAGGATCAGGCCTAATGTAAAGCAGCGGAGCTGAACTTTTTGTCCAAAGCAAAGCGATGACATTTGTACGAGTGTTCTCTGTCCTCTCAGTAGAATAGTCATTATCAAGGAAAACTGTTTATATATCATATCCTTTAGCCCTGAAGTAAATAACAAATATCTTAGTAATAAGTGCCATTAGTTTTTAAAATAATGTCTCTAACCAAGGTTGCATTTATTTCCTCAGTGAAACGGCAATATTGAGAAATATTATTACAATTTAAAATAACTGTGCCATATTTTAATCTGTTTTAAAATGTAATTTATTCCTGTAATGGCAAAGCTGAAGTTTTAACAGCAGTTACTCCAGTCTTCAATGTCGCATGATCCTTCAGAAATCATTCTAAAATGCTGATTTGATGCTTTAGAAGTATTTCTTATTGTTATCGTCAATGCTCAAAACAGTTGTGCTGCTTATTGTTTATATAGAAAATGTTTCTTAGATACTTAGATGACTGAAAAGTTCAAAAGAACAGCATTTATATGAAATAGAAATCTTTGGTTACATTATAATTGTCTTTACTGTCACTTTCATTTGTTTTCTTGCACAACCATGAAGTGTCAGCTCACGCAAATTGTAAAGAAACTGTTTGGGATATGGCCAGTCTCGATTAATTCTATCATTGTGATTCATTCAAGTGAATGATAGATTTGTCACTTGTCAGTATTTGTGACATTGTTTTTATATCTGACGGTGTTGACCAATATTGTAGGCAAGACAAAAAGGAAAGAAAGAAATTAAAGGCTGCAAATTGCATCCAAACATACAGTCAATGCTGAACTGATTAATCCAAGATAGTTTCTTCATACACAAACCTTTTCTGTTTGGTAGCCTGTTTTGTCACAGTACTCAGGAATCAGTATTTGCCATGAATTGTAAATGTGAAAATGATGGCATCAGATATTTAGGAATTTGATTTAAAAATCATGCAATGTTTACACTGTTAAAATATGAAAAAAGCATCAGTTTACACACTACAGAAATTTAGAGGTCATTAGTGCAATGAAAGAATGATCCTGGATCAAAAGCGCATTCTCTCCATGTTTCATAATTTCCTTGCAGGGTCTATGACCACATATGACCTCTCTGTGATGCCCGGCTGTTTCTGTATTGGAGAAATGAAGAGATAAATAACCCTGACCTTAATGATGACAAGGTTAGGCTGGGGTTGAATCATGTGAAAGACCTCAGCACCAGTCACAAGGCAGATCAGAAAGCAACAGTCTCTCCCTGGGGCGACCTCTGCATCTCTGAGCCTCTTTTCAAAATGAGAACATCTCAGTGCTGTTTTCTCTTTTCCTGTCATGCTTTTCAGTTGACCTTTGACCTAGCTGATAGAGCGCTTTAGGGTGACAGGAGAAGCACTTGTGTAACCGGCCTTCCCAGTCACCCGAGTTGCCACACAAACACCGAAGTCTTGTTTATTGCAATTTCCCGATTGTATTTGAAGCAAACACTGATATAGATCAACTTGCTATATTATGTGGATTTTTTAAGCATCTGTGATCCACCCGTGATAAATTCCTGCTGGAGTTATGTTATGTGTGTTGTGATCATTTCATGCTGCGGTCTCTTGTTCTAAGAATCTGTGTATGGTGAATGCCTGAACCACTGACCGTCTCTAATGGTTTGTTTGTGTTTATTGTTGTGGAAGTGAGAGGAGCCACTGGGTGATACATGCAAGATGAGGTTAAATGTTCAGCCACTGGAACTGTGCATTAATAAGTGCACCCAGATGCCACATCGCTCTGTGACTCACTCTTCCTGTCCCGCACCAACACGTGACTGACCAGAGACAGTTTCAACTCACCTTACTGCCCCCTCATCTTGTCTCTTATTCGCCAAAGTTCACTGTACTTTTACCCAGGTGTTCTTTTTTGTTTTATGTTTTTATAGTAATTTAATTAATGTCTAAAGGCTGTTTGCCGTTCTCTTCCACCAGGCGTTCTGTCTGTCCACACCAATGAGGTTTGTAACACCTGAAAAAGCCAACCGTTATCAATGAATGTTCTGATTTGAAAATCTGCCATCTGGTGAGTATTTTTAGGGTAACTTTAAAAAATGTGCTTAAGAGCAATATATGTGTTGGTTACTTTTGGTTATGTTGTTTTAATCAAAATATACAGCTAACATTGAATGTTTTCATGTGCAATTCACAATTATATGGAACAAGGATTTGGACCAATGAGATTTCGCAGAGGCCAGTGCTACCCAGGGTGGCATCACTGAAAGCGAATGACCAACAAAATGTGACATGGTTGTTTAGGACATTCTTGTTAAAAACATTTGTTAGAAATTAATGAGATACTACCAATTCACTACCATTCAAAAGTTTGGGGTCAGTAAGATTATTTTTATTTAGTTTTTTTGTTGTTGTTGTTTTGTTTTTTGATAAAAAAATTTAATTGATCAAAATTGTCTGTAAAGACAATAATTGTTGCAAAAAATGTTTGTTTTCAAATAAATGCTCTTCTTTTTAAATTTCTATTAATCAAAGAATCCCTGTATCACAGTTTCCTCAAAATTAACAAGAGATATGTTTCTTGAGCAGCAAAACAGCATATTAAAAATTCAGCTTTGCTGTCACAGAAATAATTTAGTGATTAATTTAGTGAATAATTATTAATCATTTTTATAATTTAAAATATATTTACATATAAAGGTTATTATAATAATATTTTACAACATTTACTTTACAGTATTTACTATAGTTTTGGTCAAATAAATGCAGCCTTAGTGAACATTAGTCTTCTTTTAAATATTTTTAAAAAATCTTACCAACTCCAAACTTTTGACTGGTTGTGTATGTACAGTATGAAATGTATTTTGTTATACAGCAACTCAAACAATATCTTAATGGATAAATATGTTATTTAGAACTGTAGTGTACAGCCTTTATGAGCATCTAAAATATCCTGCCATTTGTCGTGGTCATGACTGATTACAAAACTTTAATTTAGAGTTTACGCTTTTCGCCTAATGCTTTATCATCTCAGGTCTGATAAGAAAATGTATTGGAACAGGCAGAGGTAATGAACAGAGAGGAAATAATGTTTCTTTAAAGCATCTAGAGGGTAAAAGAGAGAGCAGGAAAGTGGGAGGGGATATTTAGCGATCTCTGTGTGCCTGTCTGCCAAGGAAGTGATGGAAGGGAACAGAATCCTCTCATGTCAAAGAGGTGCCGAGACAATTCAGTGATTTTAGTGATTTTTTTTAACCCACACATATTCAAACACCCATAACAGCATCCTCCTGGCTCCTTATATGTATATGCTAACCGTATATGCTCTTCTTCCACTACATTATAAATTCCAGCAAAGAAAAGGCCACTTATTCTGTTATAAATCTCCTCTTGCCAGTTTCAAATTGCAAAGATTTATTTGCAAAACGACCATGCCAAGTGCAAAAAAAAAGGCAGGATAAGGAAAGAAAAAAACTCTCTTTTTTATTAGTCAACATGGCGCATACGGTGGGTGGTTTGTAGCTGCATACACTTATTTTTTCAGGCAGGGTGACGGTGTGCAGCCGCAACAATGGCACTGACAGCTTCCGCACCCTGATCTCATCTGTTCCAGCCTGTGCACTCCACAGATACTATTTAACTTTCATTAAACAGTGTTTGATATCACCTCAGAGAAGAGACGCAAGCTGTGCAAATGCTCATCTGCTCCCCTTCATTCGATTCAACTCTTTTTTTTCTCTCCCAGACTGTGCCTTTCTCATAGTCCTTGTCTTGTATTATCCATCTCATTCCTTCATTCGCACTCTTTCACACTCTTTCGCTCAACTACTCATCTAAACCCCCTCTTCCCTCTGTCAGGCCTGTGCTGACTGACTAAATGGCAGATCTTTGAAGCTGTGGTTAAATTTCTTCATGCCTTTGTGCTTGTTTCATAGTGTTGAAAAAGTGATTCATGTACACCTCACATAGCCTCCATTAATTTCATGTAATGTAGCTTTTATCTCGCTAGCTGGGACAACTATCTCCAGCACTGTCTCTCGGGTCAGCATCTTGCTCACAGACTATTGCTTTCTCTTTTAGTTACTCTTTTCCTTCTTATTTTCATTTTTTTTTCTCTTTCTCACTCAGGGCCAGTCTGTGGTTTTGTGGAGCCTCAGGCCAGATCAGTGAAAGAATGGCCTTAACATAATAACATCAATAGAACCTCTGCAACATGATGAGTGGTTTTCTTCTTTTTAAGAGAAGGCAGTAGAAATAATCGCAGTATACATACAGTTCTGTAAAAAGCTATTTCTACTATATATGACCCTGAAAAAAATTAGTTTCTTTGTAGTAATGTGATGTAGTTAGGTTGATTCAGTCATAATATATACAGGTGCTGGTCATAAAATTAGAATATCATGAAAAAGTTGATTTATTTCAGTAATTCCATTCAAAAAGTTAAACTTGTATATTAGATTCATTCATTACACACAGACTGATATATTTCAAATGTTTATTTCCTTTAATTTTGATGATTATAACTGACAACTAATGAAAGTCCCAAATTCAGTATCTCAGAAAATTAGAATATCAATTAAGACCAATACAAAAAAAAAGATTTTTAGAAATGTTGGCCAACTGAAAAGTATGAACATGAAAAGTATGAGCATGTACAGCACTCAATATTTAGTTGGGGCTCCTTTGGCCTGGATTACTGCAGCAATGTGGCGTGGCATGGAGTCGATCAGTCTGTGGCACTGCTCCGGTGTTATGAGAGCCATGTTGCTCTGATAGTGGCCTTCAGCTCTTCTGAATTGTTGGGTCTGGCGTATTGCATCTTCCTCTTCACAATACCCCATAGGTTTTCTATGGGGTTAAGGTCAGGCGAGTTTGCTGGCCAATCAAGAACAGGGATACCATGGTCCTTAAACCAGGTACTGGTAGCTTTGGCAGTGTGTGCAGGTACCAAGTCCTGTTGGAAAATGAAATCTGCATCTTCATAAAGTTGGTCAGCAGCAGGAAGCATGAAGTGCTCTAAAACTTCCTGGTAGACGGCTGCGTTGACCTTGGACCTCAGAAAACACAATGGACCAACACCAGCAGATGACATGGCACCCCAAACCATCAATGACTGTGGAAACTTTACACTGGACCTCAAGCAACGTGGATTATGTGCCTCTCCTCTCTTCCTCCAGACTCTGGGACCTTGATTTCCAGAGGAAATGCAAAATTTACTTTCATCAGAGAACATAACTTTGGACCACTCAGCAGCAGTCCAGTCAAGACGCTTCTGACGCTGTCTCTTGTTCAAGAGTGGCTTGACACAAGGAATGCGACAGCTGAAACCCATGTCTTGCATACGTCTGTGCGTGGTGGTTCTTGAAGCACTGACTCAAGCTGCAGTCCACTCTTGTGAATCTCCCCCACATTTTTGAATGGGGTTTGTTTCACAATCCTCTCCAGGGTGCGGTTATCCCTATTGCTTGTACACTTTTTTCTACCACATCTTGTCCTTCCCTTCGCCCCTCTATTAATATGCTTGGACACAGAGCTCTGTGAACAGCCAGCCTCTTTAACAATGACATTTTGTGTCTTCCCCTCCTTGTGCAAGGTGTCAATGGTCGTCTTTTGGACAACTGTCAAGTCAGCAGTCTTCCCCATGATTGTGTAGCATACAGAACTAGACTGAGAGACCATTTAAAGGCTTTTGCAGGTGTTTTGAGTTAATTAGCTGATTAGAGTGTGGCACCAGGGGTCTTCAATATTGAACATTTTCACAATATTCTAATTTTCTGAGATACTGAATTTGGGACTTTCATTAGTTGTCAGTTATAATCATCAAAATAAAAGGAAATAAACATTTGAAATATATCAGTCTGTGTGTAATGAATGAATCTAATATACAAGTTTCACTTTTTGAATGGTATTACTGAAATAAATCAACTTTTTCATGATATTCTAATTTTATGACCAGCACCTATATATATATATATATTTAAAAATTTATATATATATAAATTTATATATATATTATATAAATATATTTAAAAATTTGTAAATTATGTCCATAGTACTACTGCCTTATCTGTATATTCTGTACATATGTAACTATTGTAGACACTGTATATCCTGTACCTCTGCTTATTGCACTTCTGGTTAGATGCTAACTGCATTTTGTTGCCCTGTACCTTACATGTGCAATGACAATAAAGTTGAATCTAATCTAATCTAATCTAATATATATATATATATATATATGTGTGTGTGTGTGTGTGTGTGTGTGTGTGTGTGTGTGTGTGTGTGTGTGTGTGTGTGTGTGTGTGTATATACCACAGTATAACGCTGTGGGTAGCATTGGGCACGTAGCTAGACCCAGAGGGCGGGCTGTCATTGAACGTCAAGATTTGATTGGCTGATGATTCTGTCACAAATGCTAGTAACAAATCAGATGTGACGTCTTTCAACAAAGGGTAGCGCTATCTGTAGTGCTGGCCGCAGACTTTTTTATGTAGGATAAAACCTCAACGAAACTAATCATAGGCAATTTTGTGGACATTGCACATATGAAAATGGTACCTAAATAATCAATAAAAACATTTTTCACACAATTAAATTTTGTATAGGGCCAGCAGAGAAGGCCCTGCTTCCCCTGACAACCCACCACTATATCTATATCTATATATATATATATATATATATATATACATATATATATACACTATATTGCCAAAAGTATTGGGTCATCCCCTTCTAATGAACATGTTTGACTACTTTAGTAATTTCTATGAGTACAAATCTTAATGTTAAAGCATATAATGATATTCTACGGAATTGTGTGCTTCTAATTTTATAGCAACAGTTTAGATTTTCTATTCTAACATGACAGTGCCTCTGTGTATAAGGCACGGTTCAAAAAGACATGATTGATTCAGTCAGTGTGGAAGAACTTGACTGGTCTGCAGAAAGCCAAGTCCTGATCCCAGCTGAACACCTCTGGTGTGACTTTAAATGCAGACCTTGAGCCAAAAACTCATCACCAAACACCAATGACTTGTATAGACACTATAAGGACAAAAGTGTTGGGACACCCCCTTCTTTAGAACTGGAAATTACTAAAAAAACTGTGGCAACAAAGATAGAAACATAATTCATGTATTTAAAACTTGTATTTCAATCTCTGTTGAAAAAGTTTTGGACGTGTCTCAAATGACAGTACCCTTATTTACAAGTCATTAGTGTTTGGTGATGAGTTTTTGGCTCAAGGTCTACATATAAAGTCACACCAGAGGTGTTCAGCTGGGATTAGGACTTGGCTTTCTGACAGTGGAGATTTCTTTAAGACTGCAAGGGAAGCTCGGCTTCCCATATAATGTCAAAAAATGAATGGTTAAATATGTACTATTGTATTATCATTTTATTGACTAAAAATGCGTTAGAACACGTTCATCTCGAAGGCGAGTTCGTTCAGAATCGGCTACATATAGTAGGCCGGCTTACTCAATTTCCTTCTCATACATTCCCGTAGCGTCACAGTGTATTTCCCTGTTGAAGCCTAGCGTCCATTGACTTCAATGGGGCTGCTTTGAACAGTTTTTTTCAGTGCTTCGAAACTAGACGGTTATTGGATAAATGATGTGATTATGTCCCGCCCATGGATGCTCAGCGTCTCTGGGGGTGAGTGGAGGAGTGGGCTGGCCTGGACTCCGAGCTTCTGCGTGATGATTGGAGGGTCTGTCGAAAGACTGCATCTCCTTTTGATTGACAGCGATTTTGTACTATAAAAAGTCGCTGACGCTGAAGGTATTCGAGCTCAGTCCCATAGCAGATTTTGTAAGTGTAGTCGAAAGACAAACTGCTGCAACCTATTTCTTGGTATTTGCTTGGCGAAATTGCTAGCCAATTTTCATCATACATTTCACAAAATTATACACCACATTCCTTGTTTCAGTTTAACCTAATTCCCACATTTCCTCCGTCGAGTTTAATATCTTTTTTTTAGATCGTTTGTTCATTCATTCATTCATACAGTAGGCTAGGCTAGCGTCGTAGGGGTGAACTAGCCAGCGAACAAACTGCACATGATGGCAGACAGTGCTAATATTGTTGACCTGATTTTGGCGAAAGTCTTCCTTACGAGGAGAAACTTAGAATTAAACAGCAGGGCAGATCAACACCTAAGATTGATTTAGTGCAAAAGATAGGGAAAAGTAACAGGTCTTTTCAGCTCTCCTGGTATGACAAAGTTAGCTGGCTGACTGGAAGTGCTGTGACAAAGAAAATGTACTGCTTGATGAAACCATCTCACGGATGTGTTGTTTGGTCAAAGGGGGGATTTGGAGATCTGTCTAACTTTGACAGGGCATATAAAAGGCATGAAAAGAGCAATGAACACTGGAAAAGACGCCTAGTTGGTACGACAGGGTCACAGAACATTTTCTTGAAAAGGAACGTAGGGCAGAATTTACATATAAACCACTGCTTTCTGCAGACCAGTCAAGTTCTTCCACACTGACTGAATCAATCATGTCTTTTTGAACCGTGCCTTATACACAGAGGCACTGTCATGTTAGAATAGAAAGGGTCCTGTCCAAACTGTTGCTATAAAATTAGAAGCACACAATTCCCTAGAATATCATTATATGCTTAACATTAAGATTTGTACTCATAGAAATTACTAAAGTAGTCAAACATGTCCATTAGAAGGGGGTGACCCAATACTTTTGGCAATATAGTGTGTGTATGTATATATATATATATATATATATATTTTTACTAATAAAAACTAATTTTTAAGTTAGTTTTTTTAAGTGATGCTTTGACACATTATTACAATTTAAAATAACGGTTTCTATAACATTTGTTCTTATTATCATTATTGTAAACAGTTGTGCTTATTTTTTTTTCAGGATTCATTTATAAATAGGAAGTTAAAATAAACAGCATTTAGTTGCAATAGAAATGTATTGTAATGTTATGCTTTTACTGTCACTTTTGATCAATCATATCCATCCTTGCTAAATAAAAGTTTTAATTTCTTAATAATGAATAAAGAAAAATTTTACTGACCCAATAATTTTGAACGGTACTATATATAGCACCTGTAGGAAAAAACGGCCCTGTTTTTATTACTTCTCTATCTTTCCGTCTCTCTCAATTTCTTCTGTTTCCTTTCATAGGCGTATTTCTATTAGAGGTAGCAGCAACTTCAAATCTCAACTGGAAATGATAGGGAAAATGGTGGAGGTGTTAGATGTAGCCTCAGGGTGATTCTCTCTTATTTCTTTATTTCTGTCCTTTGCGCGGTTCTCCGGAGCAGGGCGACACAGATCCACTGATTGGTGGAGTTTGGATCAGAGCACAGGAAGAAGTCAAGCTAAGCAGTCACGAGCAGAGAACATTCGACTCCTCTATCATCCGCCACATACTTGACCCACAATAACTCCGCTTTGACAGAGCATCACAGCTTTTCTGTGTAAGACAGAGCCTGGTTTTAGGAAACTGTGATTATGAAAGACATCCAGTCCTAGATGTCCTTTCTCTCTTTTCCAGCTTTGTTGAAGAAGGCTGACAGAAGCTCGCTTCTGGTTACGTTTAGCAAACTGTCACTTTCCCTGAAGATAACACCCCTCTGCACAGAGGCTCAGAAATGCCAAGGTTCAAGTTTACAATTTAAAAGTTTAAATGCAGAACCACGGGTCACCGTGGGCCTAAGTAAAGGTCAAAGCCATGATGACGGCTGTTGGATATTGTTCATTCGGCCCCTCGGGTTACACATTCTATCTTTATCCCGCCTCTTTCTCTGTCTAATTTCTGGCATATCCGAACTGGAAGTCTATTTATGCTTGTCAATAAACAATAATTTCAGAGCACATCAAAACCCTAACCAGGTCTTTGCAATTTCTCAGATGAGTAATATGTTATTTGCAGAGAAAGCTATGCATGAGGGTGTTTCTGATTCTGTGTGTTCTTACGAGAAGCTGGGCCATAATTATGGAATAAGCAATTCGGCGTGATAGTCCCACTGTGCGATCTTCTGAGTGAGCATAGCAGGAGATATGAAGACACCTGTGTCCCAGCAGGGACTGGACCTCCTCTTCTTTCCCGTCCTTTCTTCCGAAATGACATAAAAACATCCCGATAAATCTGTTTCATACATGTGTGTAATGATTAACTATCAGAGGCTCCACTATCTGCAGCCAGAAAGGCCTTAAAAAGCAAAGCATATTGGCTGCGCTCCGTGCCAAGGCGCATCCCTCTCCCCCTTCTCCCCCTTCCGGGCCTCTGACGCCGGGCTCGCTGGTAGTGCTCTTTCCCTGCAGGGGGCCCCGGAGCCGGGCTTGTTCTGACACCGCAAACATATGTAAGGACACCTGAGCTACGGCCTCCAGCCTCCCGCCACCAAGGGTTAATTTTCCACCCAGCCGTGCGGCAGCCAGACTTGGCCAAGTTTCCTGTCGCCCACAGTGCACCACAAGCTGTGTTTGGGAGCCAGCAAACAACATTAATCCTGCCCCTATGACGGATCGCATATGCAAAATGTCCGCCACCCTACGCGTTCACACAGCCAGGCAGGTACGGGGACAGGAAAAAGACGACGTAGTTGGACAGAGAGGAAGAGAGATTACGAGAGAGGAGGAGGAGGAGGGAGGCCGGAGACTGTACTTCATCACGCCACTGGAAGTTTCAATCTTCCTTTTGTCTTTAACATTTCAGGTGCCGATGTGTCCAATGCCAGGAAAGGTCAGGAGATGATTTACTGAACTTTTATGGAGGCTTTATCTTCAGTCCTTGTCACCAAGTCGGGTGATGCTTCATAGTGGGTCGCCAAACAGACGTGGAAAAAGAGAGAGCATGACAACGCCGCAACCCCTGAGTTCCGCAATGACACAGTAAGAAAACAAGAATGTGCTCTTTCATTAGCAAAGCACCGCTGAGAATAAACGCTCTCATTTTTTCTCCTCATCCCATTCCCTCTATCTCTAAGAGGGGGAGTGGAGTTCTGGTATAGGCGTTTCTCAACAGGGTTTCCTCTTTTGTGTGTCCATTATGAAACCTCAGCATGGGAGCCATGTTCATGCGTCTGTGACTGTTCTACAGAATTGAACAATGTCGTCTAAAGTGCAACAAAGTGACACTTTGCCTAACTTTTCTTTCATGTCGTGTCCTATATGGTAAGCAGTAGAGCCATGTGATGGAAATGACAAAGCATATTCTGCTCTATAGGTTTGGGGAATTTGTACATTCTTAAATTCCATGTTCAATGTGATTTTTATATGACAGTGTTTGTAAAGGCTTACAGTTAAGAAAGAAAAAAAAAAAACATTTTAAAGAAAAAAAGCTTTAAAGTTCCACAATCATTTGATCTTATATTGTATTTCATGTATTTCTTTCATTTTTGTACTGAAGATTTTATTTTTCATTTATTATTGTTTTTTTACCCATTGCATTCTTAGAGAAAACCCTGCTGTTAAGCAGATAGCAGTCTACAGTACTTTAGAAATGAAGGACGCTCGACCGACAGACTTCTCTCCTCAAGACTTTGTGCCTTTCTCTCCGTGTCTCATTTGTCCCACTCAGCATGCTTCATCATCTCGCCTTAGCTGAACACCGCCCCGACCCAGCACGTCTTCTCCACGTTCTTCTTTCACTTATTTCTTTTAACGCACTCCAGAAAACCAGTGTCAGAACACTTTGCTTTTTCTTTGGCCCACATTATTCATATTAGAAGATGTCCTTGTGTTGTTTGTTGAGTTTGTCCTCATTACAGCTTTGATGCAAACATTGATTGAGTTAAAGTTGTTTTCTTCCATAGTGTAAATAATTTTCTGTTTGTAGTCGTATTCATCAGGTAACTCTTAATTCAAGAGCTTATTCAAAACGTGTTTTCTTGTCTTTCCGGTGCATTGACATCACAAGGTCTTGTTAATGACAGCCTGTCATTGTGGTAGAATTGGCTTTTTTAAAAATTGAAAATGTTTCTTTAAATGCAGTTTAAAGATTACGTATTTGAATTTAAACAGAATCACAGAACCTTGAAAGATGGGGTAGAATAATTACGTTCAAATACCGTGCAATCAATATAAGCCAGAGGCATGTAAAATATCATTACATGTACTTTGCATTTATTTTTGATTGTTTGTTATTATGCACAGTATGTATGTTGCAAGGTCTAAGGTCACCAGAATTACAAAGCGAGTTTCCTTTCGTTCATGTGATGTTTGGCAGCGTGGTCAAAAGGCAAAGTTCATAACATTTATATTCGCGGTCCCAACAGCTCGACAGAATTTCCACAGGCCCATCCCAGAAGAGCCTGAAAAAGTATAACTACTGAAAACAGCATTATTTCAGAAACAACCAAGGGTGACAAGAGGTTTTCATTGCAGATTAAAAATCAATGATCTTTTCAGCTTGTGCCGGCAAGGGTTAGCGCTGCAGAGAAAGAAACGGCTTTCACAACAACCATTTGATTAACCTGGATGATTTTATGTGCTGATAGCGTCCACGGTGAGCAAATCATTATTAGATCTCATTTTCTGCACGGAGAAAACCAGTGAAGCTTAGCTCCACGCCGTGCCCTGTGCATTGAATTTCTGTCTTTGACTTAAATAGGAATAAAGATGAGAGGAGAAACGGTGCGAAAACTCGGCGTAGATGTGGCAAGCCGGAGAGAGCGGGCTCTCTGCACGTGTGTTGCCGAAGGAGGGCAATGCTCGCTGCATCCTCAATGTCTGTGTTTGTGTGTGCACCGCAGAGACAAAGGCATAAACCTCCTGCAGCAGAGGTTCTGTGAGTAATGGATCTGGAATACGCAATATCAACACTCTCATCACTCCTCATCTTCCGTAGCCAAGGTCACAGAAAACCTCTGCATTACCTCTACATCTCACTCCTTCTCCGTCTTGGGCTTTCGTTCTTGCTCCCTTCGCCAGGGTGGCCACGTCGCCCTCTCACCCCGCCGAGAGCAGGCGGGCGAGCGAGTGAATGTGTCTCAGGGTTGCTGCTGCGAGCGCTTGATCTGAGAAGCAGAATGGATGGGAGTGTATTGTCAGACTGTCATTCAGCTGGTCTGCAGCAGCAGTAAGCCTTCACAAAATATTAAACTGCTTTCACCACATAAAAGCCGTCCTCTCATACTGCTGACATATGGCTTGAAAAGCCGCCTCTGGTTTGTTTTGGAGAGGTGAAAATTGAACACAACGGCTATTTGAAGTGGGTCGAGATGCTTTTCTGAAGCTGAATATACCAATGACAGTATAGAGAGAAGAAAGCAAAAGCCTTGCTATTACAACCTGTTAGGTTTTGAACGTTACCAGTGGAGACGCGAGATGAGACTTGCATGTGTGTCAAGTGGTGTGAAACTTTGAACATCGACCACCAGCTCTCGCCGAAAGAGCAAAACATGGGCCCCTCTTCACAACTGGTGTTACAATCACCTTGGGATCCAGTCACAAGTGGTTAGAGGAGATCTAGTCACCTTTGATTACATCAGCTAAGTACATCAGTGTGTTGATAAAGCCCAAAAAAATAATAAAATCAAACCATTTTCTTCACGTCATGTCACCTTTATTTATAGTGCTTTATACAATACAGATTGTGTCAAAGCAGCTTTACTGCATTAAACAGGAAAATAGTGTGTCAATAATGCAAGAGGACAATAACAAATAGTCAGTTTTTCAATTAAAGTCAGTTAATTGTCGATTCATATATACACATGCAATAAATATATTCATTATATAAGCACACATATAATTTAAATGATGTAAAATGTTTTTCAATTAGCTTTTATTTTTATATTTTCAGCTTTAATTTTTGTTTGGATTTTAATATTTTTTTGTGCTGTTGTCATTTTTAGTTTATTTTTATTTGAGCTTTAGTAATCTAGTACTTCAACTATTATTTTTCTTTAGTTAGTTGTAAAGGCTTCTCTTCTGATTTTCATTAAAAAGTGTGTTTTTAAGCTTTTCATGTAATATTTTACACTATTCGTACATTGAATTCAGATAAATATTAAATAAAGAAATCATTTTAATTGTTCTACCTAACAATAACAACGCGAATGTGATTTATAATATTTTGCACCCCGTTTACACTTGTTTTTAGTGCTGGCCACTCGTAATTGGATTAACTGTGATAGGCCTTAGGTGTAAATGGGGCCATGGAGGTATTCCTGCAAACTTCTGCCAGTTCTCCTCACCTCCTCTGTACTCATTTTTACACTTACATGAAATCTATCCCACACCCTCCCAAGCAGTCCTGGCTCAGAGAGAGATAACAGTGGATTTGGTCCCGACTGGGCCAACGATTTCCACATTGAAACTGCTATTCATATCAGAGAAGCTGTCTGAACATCAGGCAAGAGAAAAGGTGTGAATAGCGCGACCAATCTGGAGAGTTCTGGGCAGACAGACAGTGTAAGACTGTCCAGGTGCCTTATAATATGAGGATTAGAGGTTTGCCAAGGATTGAGCAGCACAGGCCTGATATGAAAAGAGGGAGAGAGAGGGAAAGAGAGAGAGAGGGAGACTTACTGAGGACTTCAGAGACATCAGAGGAACTGCCTGTGCTGGCAGAGTGCCACAACCAAGACCATCATTTTCAACCCCCAAATTAGAGAGGTGACCATCTGACAATAAAACAGCCTGTGGAGAAGAGAAAAAAAGAGTCAGACTTCCATTATAAATATTAATCAAATGGAAGCCTTTCAGAGATGGCATTTCTCTGCAGGAAAAGATGTAGTACTTGCCTGTCAGGGAAGCAATGGAGGTCAGCATGGCCTTTCCCTTAAGTCAAACTTGATTTAGCCCTTTTTGCCAGTATACAGAATAAAAAGTTTGAAACCATAAAATAAAATCATAAATAGAACGAGAGAAAACAACTGAGAAAAGTGTATTATCCTTATGTTTAGAAGGGAAAATGCTAATGTTACATCCTCCTCTGTTCTATTGTTCTTCTGCAGGTCTTTAACCAGTCCAACTCTTGGCAGGTACAGAACACTAAAGGACCATTTTATTTCTAAATGAGTCTGAATGGCGCACCACAAAGACTGGAAATGCTGCTGCCCTTTCATTTTAAATGGTACGTTGGCATTTAACATTACACATGTCAGCAGAACTTCACTCTCCATTTATGGCTTCTTAATGTATGTGTATTTGTTCACAGCCACTTATGATATTAGCTGTTGTCATCGACAGTGGAAAGGGACATTTAACATGCAGATATGAAAAAACACTCTTGTGATCATAAATGAATTTATAAACTACATTCATAAACTCCCACCTTATTATATAGCCTCCTCCACTTCCTGTAGCACAAATAATCGACTTTTACATAGAAATAAAAAACCTATGGAGAAAAAACTGTACGTATATATGTATATATATATATATATATATATATATATATATATATATATATATATATATATATATATATATATATATATATATATATATATATAGGTGCTTTTAAGGGAATATACATTTTTAAGCATTTAATCAGTGAAACGACGGTTATAAATAAGGCTTTCATATATAAATGTGTTTCATATATAATGTGTCAATTTGCATTATACCATCTTGAATTTAATTCATAAAAATAGTTTAATATGACATTAAAAGCTCAGGGTTATGAAAAGTGCTTCTTAGGAAGATAGTTAAATGCCTATATTTCTACAAATATCCACTTTTAAATTATCTTTCAGGTTGATATTTTAAAGTCTAATTATAATATATATATATATATATATATATATATATATATATATATATATATATATATATATATATATATATATATATATATATATATATATATATAATATGCATATACCGTACCGTTATTTATAAACATGTCTCTATTAAAGTTACTTTTACATAGATCTATGAGGGATACAAATGCCACACGATAATGACAATTACTGTATATGTCTTATATATCTCTTTCTTTTTTGCATATACGTGCCTACATCTGACAATGCTCCCCTCCCTCTTCCATTCTCCTTCTTTTCTGTCCTCCCATTATGAATAATGAACTTGTCCTCCTATGATCAGGCCTATTGGGGATTTCCGCTGCGTGTGTCAGGGCCTGTCTAATGGATTGCTGTATGCTAATTTGGCTAGAGGATGATGGGCAGTTCTCTGCTGGGGTCACCGGTGAAATAAAAGAGCCTCTGTGCCTCTGACAGACCGGCACAGACCTTGAGAGTTTTCCTTTATACGTGTGCACAGCTACTGGAGAAGGAAGAACAATGGGAAACAACAGGCTATGTCACTATTGATTTAGGGCGGGATGTGTGTCTTGGTGTCCTAGACCTCCATAAACTCCTTCAAAGTGTGTTTGTAGGTAACCGTCAGACGTTGAACACACTCTTAGATGGTTTTGGATAAGCCGCTTCCATCCTCTGCGACCCAGAATCAGTCTTGCTGGCCCCTTTCCAACCCTCAGTCCATCAGCCATTAGACCATTAATGAAGTAACCTCACATTGTTATTGACTGGCTTGTCAGTAGCCCTGCCTGAGTCCTTAATAGGAGCCATTGGTCTTAAGTTAAAATAGGGCTGAAGGAGGTAGAGGAGGCCATGCACAGCATCTCAAGTGCCCTGCAGAGGTGAGCAGCTGCCAGCCCATGCAAATGATCTGGCGGAGACGAGCTGCTGTCTGGACGAATGAAAAATTCTGTCATTTAGCCATGGGATCAGTACAAACAGAACTCATTAAGTGTGGTGGGCCTTTGCATAAAAATATGTACAGCAAAGGTTAAAGAGATAAAAAATCGAAGATGTTTTACAGCAAGTATTGTTTCTATCATCTTAAAGGATTAGTTCACTTTTAAAAAAACTTTTGCTGATAATTTACTCACCCCCATGTCATCCAAGATGTCCATGTCTTTCTTTCTTCAGTCGAAAAGAAATTAAGGTTTTTGATGAAAACATTTCTCCATAAAATGGACTTCATTGGGACCCAAACGGTTCAAGGTCCAAATGACAGTTTCAGTGCAGCTTCAAAGGGCTTTAAACGATACCAGACGATGAATAAGGGTCTTATCTAGCGAAACAATCGGTCATTTCAAAAATAATTAAAAAAGTTAAAGTTTTATAAGCACAAATGCTCGCCTTGCTCTGTTCTGTGATGCGCGTTCATGACGTCACGTAATACGCAATGACGTTGAAAAGGTCACAGTTGACTTAGGCGGAAGTACCGAGTCGGTAGGCTTTTTAATATTAAAACACCCAGGATACGCACACGAAATGGGCATTTTAAACGATAAACTGACACAAAGACATTTGAATATGTGTATATGGTCCTCCTTCCGCACATTTGTAAACACTGACTTGGTACTTCCGCCTAAGTCAACCGTGACCTTTTCAACGTCATTGCGTATAACGTGACGTCATGAACGCGCATCACAGAACAGAGCAAGGCGAGCATTTGTGCTTTAAAAACTTAAACCTTTTTATTTATTTTTGAAATGACCGATCGTTTCGCTAGATAAGACCCTTATTCATCGTCTGGTATCGTTTAAAGCCCTTTGAAGCTGCACTGAAACTGTCATTTGGACCTTGAACCGTTTGGGTCCCAATGAAGTCCATTATATGGAGAAATGTTTTCATCAAAAACCTTAATTTCTTTTCGACTGAAGAAAGAAAGACATGGACATCTTGGATGACATGGGGGTGAGTAAATTATCAGCAAAAGTTTTTTTTAAAAGTGAACTAATCCTTTAACCAGTTCAACCATAAAAATAAGAACTGTGCCATTATTTATTCACCTATATATAATCCAAACCTGTGTAACAATTTAATTTCTTTATTTTCTTAAATATGTGGGTAGATAGTATTTATAGAGTTGTAACTTTTTAGTTTTAGTTACTTTTTCTTATTTGTAAGTCGCTTTGGACAAAAGCGTCTGCTAAATGACAAAAGTAAAAAAGTAAAGTAAGTAAAAGTAACAAAAAATAAATAAATAAATACAAATAAAATAAAAAAAATACTTGAGTCAGCATTTGAGTGAGTTAAACTAGCGAAATGGATCAGTCTGATTTATAACCAAATCATTCAGGCTGATTTTCTGAACTTATTCATTAACAAATCATTTGTTTAAGAAATGAACATTGTCACAGTACTTCTCTCATGAAGTGTCATGCCGCAAGAAGAGCTATAGTGAATATCAAGATGGTACAAATCATATGGATAGTAAAAATAATGGTTTATTCAGCAAGGATTGCATTAAAAGTAAAGACATTCATTTAAATGGTTGTATATATACTCATAGTATATTGAAAAGAGTGGCCATGCAGGATATTCTTAAGAAATCTAACTTTTATGTTCCACTTAAGAAAGTAAGTTATATGTGTGTAGAATGATTACGACAGAATTTTCTTCTTTTGACATGTCTCTTTTTTTTATTTCAGGCTATCGGGTTCATCCTGCACATAAAACCCATCACAGAAAATGAATATAAGCGGTTGGAGAAGAGACTGGAGATGTGAACTGTCCCTCTGGAACGGGCTGCCATTAAGTTTACTAAAAATGTCTGATGGTTTCGCCCAGACAGTTATGAGAGCTGTGTCTGAACGGGATCCAGATCTCTGGTATGTGGTGCAGTAATGACAGAGAAATGTTGTCATAATTATTGTAATTTCCTTTGATTTAGAAAGTTGGTGTAGTTTTAATTGAGCAGACAAATTTAGCTGTTTTGGACAGCCGAGTTCATGAATGTTCTTTTTTTTTTTTTGACAGACTTCACCCAGTAACAGTTCATAACTTTTACAACTAATCAATTTTTTTTTTCTTTCTTTTTTTCCTAACATGTTACTAATGCTGTAAGTCATACTTTTATACGATGTCTGCTTGCTTACTCTGAAAATGTATATTCAGTGAAAATGTATCTTCCAGTGATTATGCATGAAGACAGATTTCAACCCAAACTCAGCCCAGCATTTTATTCTCTTGGGTATCATTTGGATTGTGGCTTTAAAAAATTTCCAGTGCTCCTGAGGAATAGGAATGTATCAGTAAAATGAGATAGTTAGAATGCATTTCTTATTACGGATGATTTGTACGGCCATCTGTTTGTTATGCCCGAACCTCTAGTATATCACAATGCCATCAAAACCTCATTTTCTGACCGTACTCACATAAACATACAAAATTGAATTGAGTTGGTTCCAATCAGAATGTCAGATGAATGAGGTGCCCGTGTTTTGATACCCTGCAAAGGGGACAAACAGTTACCATAGTCATATTTACAATATCAGACATTCTGTGTGAATTTATGTATGTTTATTGATAGCTTCCAGTTCTCTTGGCTCTTTGAATATTGATGAATGGCAGTGGGTGTGGTGTGATGGCTCATGTGTGGTCATAATTCGTGATAAGTTGAGCATTCTGGCTGGCTTTGTGGCAATTGAAAGGAATAAGAGGGTGTTCTAAGGCAGAGTGAATTTCAGTCTTATCCTGACTAATAGACTTGTGTAATATTACTCAACATTCATTCAGCTCTAACTGAAACATTGCACAATAACATGCCTGGAAGCAAGATTTAATAATTGCATTTGGGTTTTGTGATTTGAATGTTGTTTTATGAAAGTGCATTGCTCTTGCAGTTGCGTAGATGTGGTTTAAAAATGCAGCAAAGCCTCAATAGACTGATTGATGTGTTGGATTTGAATCTGACTTTTTTTTCACCCTTATTTGACCCTTAATCATTAAACAAGATTTGGTGTAAGATTATACTAAACGATGATAGTGAGATGTGGAAATATGATAAATTGACAGAGTGTAACTCAAACTCTGTCCTTTTCTGACAAAGCTGTCTGTGTAAGTGCTGGTTAAGGAAAATCTTGTTGAAAGAACAAATGACTTATGCTATAAAGTTTCTCATTCTAGGCACAGCTTGTAATTGTATTCTTCATATTTCCTCATAATTGTTTGCTGTGGCCTATAACGTTAATACCTGTGCTGGCTACAGTATGTTGATCCATTCATAATCCAGTTCATCAATCTTTCCTAACTAAAATATAAATTCTATATTCTAAAAATGTCTATTAAGTTGACACTTGTTTTTTCTTCCAACTGTTAGAATACCGTTTGATGTGTTAGACAAAGAGAAACATAAACTATGGCTGTCAATAGAATAAATTTGATTCAAATCATGATTGCTGAACAGTCTGATTTGAATTGATTCAGTTAAGTAAATTATTCAGTGACTTATAATGACTGTGGCTGCATCCAAAATCTCATTCTTCCCAGGGACAAATGTAAGTCCGGATTACTTTCATATGATTTAGAACATATACACTTTATTAAAGAAAAATCATTCCATTTTGCTGTTCTCTTTCTGTTAATTATTGCGAATTTTACATAGGGGTCAAATTTTTTCAAAGTCATTTTTAGCCCATCATTTATTTGTACTAAATGAATATGTTAAATTGCCAGCTCTGCACTAGACAAACTTCCCCATACACACATGAATAGTGTTCAGGTTTACCTGTCATTCTCAGAGTCCGTTTCCTTAGCTTATCACTGCGCAACAGTGGAGCTGTGCTGTGGACCGACAGCGTGGAGGCCTGAGGGCTGTGTGTATCTACGGCAGCTCATTCACCCCTTAGTTGCCTGAATGAGAAATGTGCATTTCTCCCAGCACTGACAACAAACCACGACTGCATGTCCCCAACAAAATAAAGCTCCCTCGCTCAGTCAAGAAAAAAGACAACAGGTTTAAGTTCTCTCTCTTTGTGTGTGTGTGTGTGTGTGTGTGTGTGCGTGCGTGTGCATGTGTGTGTGTGTGTGTGTGTGTGTGTGTGTGTGTGTGCGTGTACATGTGTGTATTTAAGAAGCTCCCTCTCCTTATTTTGTTCTCCCAAGGTTACGGTCATCTTTTTATACTGGATTATAAAAGGGTTCAACCCGATGGAGGTTTTCAGTGTTATTTTGTAATTACAATGTAATCCTCCTCTTGTTGCACACACTCATTGGTAGACGCTCCCTGCATGCATTTGGAATAATGTGAGTGAAAAATGCGAATAATAGCTGTGCGTCTCAAAGTAGCTTCTTTACGGGAAAGAAACTGTTGAAAAACACATAAATATTCCTGTCTGATTGTCCTCCGATCCACTGTATTATCACAGGTGCTAAAGGACGATTCTTTGTATAAGGGGTTAGTTTGATTACAACCTCAGTTTTGTTTGCATGCAGCCTACCACTCTAATGAAAAAGCTTTGGATTGCAACAACAGTCTACACTTTTTAGTGCACTAGCCCTAAAATAAAAAGGAGCAAACAAATAAAAAAGGGAAAAACACAGCAAGAGTCCCTTGAAAAAATTGGCAAATAAATAAATATATAAAATGTGAGAAAAGTTGAGGACAGAAGGGACATGAGAAGGTAAAAAAGAAAAAGGTTAGTTGGGTGGCTTTTATAGATCTGTATGTCTGTTGAGGGGATCAGCAGGCAGCGGCTGATGAACTTCACTTTCTATTAGTGGCCATGGTAGGGATGTTCTCTCCCTACCGATCAATAGGCTGAAGGACAAGAGTGTCAGAAAAATGAGAGACCCTTCTCTTTCTTGGCAGGGTGGTCTCAGAGCGGACGGCAAGGCACTGAGTGCCAGAGACCCTTAGTCCCTCTGGAGTGGCTTTGAGTGAGGGAGCCATTTTGGGCGGGGGCGGGAGTGGGGGTAAGGAGGAACTCTCATCATCCGATGTCCTTCTGTTAACAGTTTGAAAAGGAAAACTTGAGCAGAAGGTCTCCACAAAACCCTTTCTGAATGGTTAGAAGTTTGTTTTGTTTCATCTCTGGATTGCATTAAACAACAGTAACAAATTAACACAGCTAGGTACTTGTAGCAATTCTTTCTATACTGTTTCTTTCTTAAAAGAATGTTTCTTGTTCAATACAATTTTAGTCGATATAATTTTTTGCATGATATTGATTGTATGCCATATTGCTTTCATACAATAGGTAATAAAATACAAGAAGTTATGAAGTATTAATATTGCCATAATATTGAGACATAATATTGCCGCCAATGAAAACAGCTCTGCTTTTTCATTGCACATCTCCAAGCAACACACTCTAGCATTGTTTAGTTCCTGAATGAATCAGTGGTTTTAAATGAATTGATTCAGTTCGATTGAATGAATGACTCAATGACTCACCCATTATTACTGTGGCTACATCCAGAATCATATACTTTCCTACTATATAGTAGGTTAAAATCAGTATGCGAAAAGAGTAATTTGTTCAAATTCATATTCAGAAATAAAGTAGTAGCTGAAAAGTACACAGAAATGAAAAGTGCCACTTCTGGTGCGATTTTGAGACGATAACATGACAAATTTAGTAAGTCCAGATTACATTCATCCTAAATACTACATTACCTGCCCAGTAGAGGGTGACATTGGGTTTGGGCTCCCACGGGACCCAACGCAAATCTCGTAGGAGCAGGCGGTTTTAACTTTGCTGCGGGCGGGAGTGGGCGGTCAAAAAATTTTGCGAGGAGACCTGCAGGGAACGGTGGGATTTGGTGTGTAATAGAAATGGAGTCAACACATTAAGTTGAGAAGAAAATTAAAGCAGCTTTTTACTTGACAAAAGCAAAGCAAGGCAAGGCAAGTCAGACATCTGGAAACAATTCTCAACTGTCACTGAAAAAAAGGACATTAATCTGTTACCTCTGCCCTGAGACGACATACCTATTTTCTAAGTTCTGTGTTTATTTACTTAAATTAAAGTTATTTCATATTTTGCTTTGGCTTATTTAGCCTACTTAAACTGTTTGTTAACATTTAAGGTCATTGCACACTGAGTCCGAAATTTTTGCGTGCGTTTTTCCTATTTTTCGTATTTCTCATCCTTTCCTATTAAAATACATGCTACGGATGCGAAAACCCAGAAACTCTAACCTGATCCGAATTATTTATGACGGACGAAAGTTTCAGAGACAGTGTGTAAACATGATTGACACAACGTGAGGTTGTATTTATTTTTAAACGGGCAAAAATTTTGGACTGGTTGTGCAATGACCTTTAAACTGTTTGTTTAGTAAATCGTTTGGTGCGTTTGTATCAAGCAGTAGGCTACTTTTAAAAACTGAGGTGCTTCTATTTGTGCTTTTGTTTTAACGGTTAATGTTATATTACGCTAATAAAACAATACCCAATGTTTGTCGTGTGGTGCTTTGGTTTAGCATTACTTCATATTATTTAAACACAATAATGTTTAAAGCCTGCTATTCTGGATGTTAAGTTGAACGAATATTTGAGTATTTATGTAGACGCCAGTTTTTACAAGCTCTGAGAGAAAGTCTGCGGGCGGGAGTGGACACAAACATTGCGGGTGCAGGCAGGAGTGGAACATGCAGGTTGCGGACGATCCTGGTCAGAAATTCAGCAGGAGTGGGCGGGTTCGGGTTTAAGAAAACAGTCCTGCGTAGGGCTCTAGTGGCCAGTCACTTGGTTTGTTACTGAATGAATCTATGTTTTGAATGAATCTGTTCAGTTGAGTGAGTGATTCAGTGTCACCACCTACTGGCGTGATTATGTAACTGTAGCTATGTCATCACTTGTGTAACTCCATTTATCAAATTCAAGGACTGAAATGACCTATCATTAAAAAAAAATAAAAATATTGAATAGAATAGAATAGATCTTCTGGCTATTTTATTTGCCTACTTTTGGCTATAAACATTTTAACAGTTTATGTCTGGCCCAGTTTACTTCAGTTTAAAGTGCTTCAATTTTAAGTTTATATTTAAAAAAGAAAAAAAAAAAAAAAAGAAATTTCTCCAATATTATGCCACAAATGCTGCTGTAAAGAACCTGAAACATTCCTTTAAACACATCTCCTCATTAATTCTTGTCAATTATATTACAAGGGCTCCTTTAGCTCCCATTTACACTCGTCTGCTGCTCCCTGGACAGCATCAGCCCAGGAGAACAAACAGCAGAGGAAAGAGTGTGGATTACTCCATCAGCGCCCAGTTCACTGACAGTTTCTGTGCGATCAGGGCTGAGGGTTAGCATTCCCCCCCCCCGACCCGGTCATGTCTATTCAGCCTCTCCAATTCAGACAGGCAAATTAAGCACTTCCCTATCCCGAAAAGCATCCCTTCCCTTCACAAATGCTGAATATGAAATTAGCTTGTAACTATTGAAAGGCAGCACAGGATCATTTTGTGCTGAAAGGAAAGTAAAAGGTGTACCTCGTGTTTCTCAAATGCGACTGATTTCCCCCGTGAAAGGAAACGAGAAAAGAACAAGAACGGAAAAGATGGGAAAGTGTTATGCCTTTTGTCCTGTCTGATTCTCTCTCTGTCTCTCTCTCTCTTTTCTGTTTCTGTATCCCTGTCTGTGTCTTTCTTTCCTTCGAGAGACTGTGCTAGAGCGGGTTTAGATGTGACCAAAAACGATTTTGGAATCTCATATGTGGGTTTACATTAAAAACAACAACATTAATTTCCATAATGCATTCTAATGGATTAGAGGGCTGTTTGTCATGGTAGGTCAGAGTTCTGGTTTTTGTCAACACAGCAACCCACCTGACAAGAGCTATTATGTTTATACCTGTTACAAGCCATGGAAATAAAATGCACATAATTAGCTATTTCAGCCATGATCTCATTTATTCACCAGCGTCCCTGTTTGCTCACCTTCGGCCTCTCGTTTCATATTATAAACCATCAATGGGGCAAAAGATACATTATCATTTGTGATATCAGGTGACAGCTCACTCTGTGTGTGTTTGTGAACGTGAGTTGGGAGGTGTTAAACGTGCTGTAGACCAGACACCAATCAAACATCTATTTGATGGGGGCATTAGTTCATTCTGGTAAACTATCTGAAGCATTTAGAGGCAGATATAGGAAAGCTTTGTCAGCATGTCATTTGTTCTCTCTTTATGAGCAGAACCTAATGGAAACGCCTTTTATTTGACAATGTTCTATTGTGAACATTTGTTGATCAGTTGCCTATATTTCATGTTCATGGTACATTAATTAACTACATAAACTGGCCAGTTCAAGACAACACTGTTGGAAGCACACTGATCCACATCTAGAATGCTAGAATGTTTTTGTTGTTGTTTTTTTTCTTAAAGGGACAGTTCATCCAAAAATGACAACTACAGGGGATAGAGAAAGTAAATAATGACAGACATTAGGGTCTGTTATAGTGCGTAAGTCATACGGGCCACTTTTATGCTGCATTTATGATGCTTTTTGTGTGTGTGTTAATTTTGGATCTTATCAGCAGGTTCCAGGTTCACTTAAATTATACAAGAATTTAAATTTTTCGTGAACTATCCCTTTAAGGTTACTGATGCACTGAAAATCAGCTGCATTACTGAATGTGATTAAATCAAAAACAATATAAAGCCAATATACCGGGTGCTTCATTAGTCTTAGTTCATTTAGCATTTCTCATACTTGAAGAAGCCAGCGTGCCAAGAACGTGCTCAAGCTCCTTTGAACTCAGCAAAAAATCTTCTCCTCAAGCATTTAAATTTAACCTACAGAACAAACTTCCGTTCCTCTCGTGGTCTGCGCTAAACTGATTTTTGTTTTAATTACTGCTCTAGATGGCCACAGCTGCTCCTGGAGCCTTCCATTAGAGGTCTTCTAAATGGGCCCGTAGAGAAAATCCCAAGATCCACATCCACATGCAGTGGCCAAAGGCCTGCGAGCGTGCCTTCACATATAAGTAAAGTTAAAGGAAGGCATGTTCATATGCACATAGCACTCCCACACACACAGTAATTACTGTACAGGGCAGGTTCATAGTTTGTAAGTCCTCAAATATGGTTTTGACCAGTGCATTCCTCAACATCCGTAACGCACATGGTGCTTTCTAATAAACTCCAGCTCGGGCAGCGCTCCAGATGGGGGTTAGGAGAAAGGAACACTGACGGTGGTAAGTGGTTTCAGTAGAGACAGCCTGGCCCTTCATCCTTAGCCAGTAGAGAGCTGGGTGTTAGTCGGCTTTGGCTGCAGTCTACACTTTGGGTTTCAGCCACATTTTTAGTATGTGTGTGCATTTGTTTTTTATATCCTTTCTGCCCATTTCCTCCGAAACCCAACCTGGGGTTTAGGGTTCCTTTCTAGCCGGATGTTTGTACCCCCGGCTAAAGCTTGCGCTGCCTTTTTTTTTTTCATTTTCATTAAGCTGTTTCTTTCATCTCTCTTGCTCTCTCTCACACACGCCACAAAAACCTGCTGTGGCTTCCCTATGGTCATTCCGGCCCTGTTTAGTGGAATGGCCCAGACCGTACTGCTCTTACAAGAATACCTGTCTGCACGGCATGCTGCTTTTGTTTTTTACCTTTACTACATCGCCTCTGGCTGCATGACAAATACTGTGTAAAATTATTGTCCTTCAACAGAAGTATGAGGCTGCAGAAAAGTCACATACATGCCTTTTTGATGAAAAATAAATAATAATGTCACCATTGCTGTTTATTTATGTACGTTACCATTCAAATTTGGGAGTCAGTATTTTTAATTGTTTATTTATTGAAGAAATTAATAATTGTATTTAGCAAGAACACATTATTTGATCAAATGTGACCGTAAAACCATGTTACATGATTTTCTGTTTCAAATAAACACTGTTCTTTTGAACTTTCTATTCATCAAGGAATCCTGAAAAAAAATGTACCATGTTTCCACAAAAATATTAAACACCACAACTGTTTTCAACATTAATGATAATAAGAAATGTTTCTTGAGGACCAAATCAGCATATTAGAATGATTTCTGAAGGATCGCATAACACTAAAGGCTGGAGTAATGGCTTTTGAAAACTCACAGGAATAAATGGCATTAGAATATATTAAAATAGATTCAGGTGTTTAAAATTGTAATAATGTTTCACAATATTGCATTTTTTACTGTATTTGTATCAAATAAATGCAGCCTTGGTGAGCATAAGAGACTTAAAAAAATAAAAAATTTAAATCTATATCACTTTTCCCTTTACCTGGTACTGTCGTTGTTTATGGTTTGTTGCTTGTAAATCAGTTAGTATTTGTTCTAGTCAGTGTGAGTTTGAGAATAAGCATATTGTATTTGTCTTGAGGACTCTTTTTAACGATTTTAAATATATTGCAAGATGTGTACAATAAGGTGTGATGGGTTAACACCTCCTAAATCTACATTTTCTGGAAACAAATTGAAAACTTTATGGAAAAATGCATTATTTTATAGACCAATTGTAGGCCTCTGTTCAGTGTCTACAGTGTATGTATTTACTGACTTATAATAATCTAATGCATTTTTTCTCAACAAATACTGATATTTGTAATTAAATCTCATATAATGAATCAAATGACAGCACTAAAAAAACACCTTTCACACATATCTAGACACTGATAAACATGACATTGGTTTAGATACTAATTTAAGTAGCTATTTCATGTGACACAGTAACCCTTGCCACCCCCTCTTCGTCTCTTCACCCAGCTCTCCAAACCTCTCCTCTCATCTCTGCAAGACCTCATTTCCTTCATCCCTCCCTCCATTCCTCCATTCTCTGTCCAGTCTTTACAGAGACAGACAGCTATTCTCCTTCATTGTCTTTTGCAAAGAATAGGGACTATAGATTGGTTCCCCTTTTAATATGGCTGCTTTTTATGCCCAATTCATCCAAATTAAATTGGTCACAACCCACCTGGTGTTGCCCTGTCTTCAGTGTGTCTCATGGATCATTCAAAGCCTCTCCAGCCAAACTTCACAACCTCTGCTGACCTTGTGTCTTGCTAGTCTGTGGCTATTGTGGTTCGCCCAATAAAGGATGGCATCTCCAATAGAGGTGGCGTGCACAGAGGGAGGCAGCAGCTCCAGTCCCTGCCCCTTTCATTCCACACTCTGAAAGTGCCCTTCTGGTCATTACAAAATTAATTCAGAATTTAAAATTAAAAAATAAGATATTTTAATATCAAATTGAAATGAATGAATTAAAAATTTGGAGGTTTGTGTGTTTAAAAGAATAGAAAACAGTTTTTACTGTTTATTGCTAAGCTTTTTGTGTATCATATTTATAAGACAAACTGATATATTTCATTGCGATATGGCATTTAAAAAAAATAATATATCTTGTATTCACTATTAAATTATTCTAATAATAATATTATATTTTATAATGAGAAAGTTTGATTATTTGTTCATGTTGCTCACATGTAGACAAGGTGTACTACAAAAATAGGCAATGTTGAAAGGCAATTTTAATACAGTTATGAATATTATAATGATAGAAATTTATTAGAACATTTTTATTTTGATATATTGATTTTATCCTGTAAAACATGCTGTTCTGAAAATTAATAAAGCACATGTAATTATAATTTTCTGTATTTTTAATATCCTTTTTTATCCAAATCCCAAATTGCTCCCCTACATACATTTTCAGATCAGAGAATATGTGCGGAAAAACTGATGAGACAGGTAAAAGATAGCACAAAAAAAGAGGATAATTATTGAGGATGAAGGAAGAATGTGGAGTGGCAGGTGCATTAAGAGATTTTTAAACAGGAGTGATTTATTTAACGAATAACTGTTCAAATATTATAAGAAGTTGGTTATGTAAATACTATTTGTTCTATTTTTTGAGGGCCCCTCTGTCCTCTCTGCCCCTGCGGAGTTGCACACCACTGCCCTCAGCTTTCTAAAGGGTCACCTTTAGACCATTAGCGGAGCATTGTTCGCCCCACCAGCCCAGCCTGTGCCCCTTGCATCAGCCCCCAGCCAAACCCACACAAATGGGAGCTTTTAATTATCATCCTCTCTTTCTCTCTCTTCCACCTCCCGCTCTTCCGGAGAGTGCCTCTTGTCTTTTTGGTCATAGTCATGCCATGTCCTAATGCGCCTGGATCCTCACAGACAGCCATAAAACGGCTCTCACCGCTGTTTATTAGCCAGATCCATTTGCCACAAGTCCCCCCTCCACCACCCCACCGCTGCCACTACGCCTGCTTTCGTTCTCCCTACACCTCTTCTTTGTGCTGCCATATGAATGCACTTTGATGGTTGATAATTATGCCTGTCCTTTTGACACGAGGATCCACGGCCTGCCCTTGTTAAGCCAGTAATTTGCCTGTCCTCCTTATTTATTAAGTACAAATTATCCCTTCTAGTGGACACTGGCCATTCCCCACTCTCTTACTCTCTCTTATTCTCACTGTTTCTCCCTCTCTACTTGCTCTCCATTCTCCTTGTATCCCTCGGTACTTTTGATAGGCTGAAAGCAGCTGCACTAAAGCAAGATAAAGCTGCACCATCAGGATGATGAAGAGTGTGGATGGAGAGGCGCTGCGCCGAGCACAAAGGCCGCAGAGGAGCGGCGACGGTGGCGTGAGGACAGCTGAAGAATACCACAATGAATAGCTCTCATTTGTGAATATACAGATCTGGGTAGAGGAGGGTGAGGACCTTGGGGAAAAAATCCACAGGATCGCAGTAAATAAAGTTTGGAGACCATAAGCAAACATGCAGATGTATAAGTGTGCGGACATGGCCGACGCAAACCTTGTTTCTCATGAGGGGGGATTGACCTGTGGCCCACTTTTTTCACTTTCATTTATATACTGTTATAGTATTTGTTCATATTTTTTAATTATCTTTTATTTTGATATATTTTCAGTTTTCATTTGAATAAGTTTTAGTAATTGTGTTATGTGCTTTTGTCATATTTATTAGTTATTTTCTTTTAGCTTCATTTTATTTCAGTTTCAGTAATTTAAGTACTTTAGCTTTTTTTCAATAAGTTGCCAAGTCAGCATTTCTTATTCTCACATAAGTGTTTCATTTAATATTTATATTTTATTTTATTTCAGCTTTCAATTAACAAGAAGAAAAATAAAATAAAATTTCAATCTTGGTAGAGGAGGGTGAGGGCCTGGTGGGAAAAAAAAGTCCATCTCCATCTAATATTTATATTTTATTTAATTTCAGTTTTATTTCAATTAACAAAAGTATTTTTTAGATGTGGCTGGAGGAGGCTGAGGACTTGGGGGCAAAAAAATCCACAAGTCACAGTAAATTAATTTTGGAGACCATAAGCTAAAGACAAATACAGAGATGTGTAAGAAAGTGAGTGAACATGGCCAACGGAAACCTTGTTTCTCTGTTTATCTCAAAGAGGGTGATTAAGCTGTGGCCCACATTGCTTGATTTATTAAAATAAGAATGTGCTCTCAGGGTCTCAGGTTTGGTTTGGCCTTCCAGGGCTGCTCCATCTGGGAGCTGCGTGATCCGGGAATGGTGCCTGCTTAATTTCAATTGCCTGCCATGTCGGAACCTTGTTTAATATTTTTGCCAAAATCATTTCATATTCAAACTTGCATATTCCTTTTGCCTGTTCTATTTGTTCCTCCTCTTTTCTGTTTCTCAGCCTTTCTTTTCAAGAACCTTTTTTTCAAGAGGTCTGGAATATTAAGCTGTGACCCCCCGTCGTCCTTTTCCCCTCCTTGGCTCTCTCTATGTCCTCTTTAGCCTGAACAAAACCCATTTGCTCCAGTACGGCAGGAGGAACAGTATTGAGGTGGTCCCCTCCCTCTCGTCATGCAGCCCTCTGCCCATAAGAGCCTCCCAATCAATAGAGATGTAAATAAGTTCAGACAGTTGCCAGACCTTTGTCTACGTCTTAGGTTTGAGAGGCATCACGAGGATCTATTTTGGTCAGGCTGAGATTTTTAATCTGTTTAGTTTCAGTGTTGTGGGAGAAACAACACATTCTTTTGGACTAAATATCCTGGATTACTAGTCACACTTGTGCAGTACAGAAGTTTTTTTTTTTTTTTTGGTGACAACAGACTTAAGCATTTCTAATTTCACTTCAGGTGGCATCACAGACATCTCAGACAGGATATAGGCCTACTATTTTTGTTTGTTTTGAAAAGAATAAGGAATCTAGTTGTAAATTGTGTTATCATATTTTATTTCAGTTAGTTTAGTAAGTTTTTCATGTAATATATTTTATTTTAGCTTTATTTCAATTAACAACAACAAAGAACAACAAAAAAAAGATTTTTAATAGTCTTAGATTTAGTTAACAGTGACATTGGGACTGTCTGTTGATCAAATTAATTAATAACATAATACTGTATGAATATTTGCTGAAACAATAGTCTAAATGAAGACACTTCCAATACATTACTCTGATAAACAAGAACTGAATAGATGTTAGACTTGTTTTATTTCCATATCATTGAAAACCACTGTCTTACTGTCCAAATTTGTTAATTTTGAGTCTGTGGTTCACTTAGTTTCGGGTCGTTTACACATCTTGTTATGTTTTTGGTCTATGTAAACATGTTGGCCAATGCTGTGTCAAGTATTTTAGTGAGGTGTGTTTCCTGTAGACGCAGACTTGAACAAACATGACGGTGGTTCTTCGTTTGAGTTATAGCAAAGTAGAAACATTATTTACTTATATAGATTATATAAATTGCTTATATTTACACTGCCATTTTAAAAATCCAAGAATTAATAAATAAATAATCAGCACATTTGTTACTTGAGTCTTCAGTCTCACAGGATTCTTCAGAAATTATTCTGACATGCTGATTTGTTGCTCAGGAAACATGTTTCATTATTATCATTGTTGAAAACAGATGTGCTGCTTAATATAAAGTTTTTCTTTGATGAATAGAAGGTTCAGAAGAACAGCATTTATATTCAAATTGAAATGTTTAGTAACATTAGACATATCTTTAATATGATGAACTACTTATAGTCAGACCAGTGTAGATGGCTGTCTTCCGTTGTCCTTCCTCATAGTTCACACCTGAAAGTACAGTGTAGATACAATTTCTTTTCCAGAGGAGTCTGAACACATACACAGAAATACATATTAACATGCCAACATACCACAAACATATTCAGGACAGTAAATGAAAAATTCACCCAAAAATTTGAATTCTGTCATCAGTTACTCACCCTTATGTTGTCCCAAACCTGTATGACATTCTTTCTACTGTGGAACACAAAATAATTTGTTAGAAAATATGTCAAGCAACACTGAACCTTGTAGACATTTATGGTATGGGCATTTTCCAAAATATCTTCTTTTATGTTCCACAGAAGAAAGTAAGCCAAGGAGTTTTTGTTGCTACAATATACAATATAGTTCAATGCAATTTAATTGCAGTTAAATACGGCTGTAGTAATTAAAGTAGTGTATAAGTAAATGTACAGTATGTAAAGATAACTGCACCAAACAGCTTTGGTTACAAGACTTTCTTACAAATTAGTCAGTGCAATAATTAAACATTAAAAAGAAACCCATGGTTCCTCTAATTGTTTTCTTATTTGGATGGACAGTTTGTTTGGTGCGATGTTCTGAAACAGCTGGATGCGTCTGTTAGTAGATTTCAGCATTTTTAACATGCTTTTAAAACAGGCTGTGTGGTCAGAGCCATTAAAACATAATGAGACAAAAACTAGCTAAGAAAGAATGCTTCATATTTAATGATACACTGGTCCCTTCAACCAAAGCCATATGATAATTCTCATCTGTATATCCTAACATTACAGAGACGAGGCTGTTTACACTTTCATTTGAATTTCCCTTCCTTCTCGTTGTCTGTTTTTGGAACAAGGCCCTTTCTCTACACACATTCAGCTCAACTCATGAGGGATTAGCTGGGGTTTGCTCAAAGTCCAAAACAGGAAGTCAGACATAACAAACACCCTTAACAAATGAATATATGGACAGCCCCATAAACAAACACAAAGATGTGAGTGTGCGCAGTCCAGCAGCTGTCAGTCTCTGCTTTTGTAGCTTTCTGACTGTCTGTGTGATGTGATTTAAGAACCCAAATAACATGTTTGCTGATGGTCTGGAAGCATTAAAAGCATCGGTCAGCTTCTTGCATATCTGTGTGAGCTTAATTACAAGCGCTCGATTGTAAATTAAAACTTCATATCCAGGCAAAGCTGTGGCGCCTGGGGGCAGATCTCCTGCCCTTTCATTTCTGGATCCCAGACCCAAACCCTGCTGCGTTTTTGGACAGGGTCTGTGGACGTCTGTGGCCCAACCCACCCCGCTGCCACTCAGGCCTGTTACTCTAGGCCACCATGCTTGGAGCTATGGAAATGTCTTGCTGTGTGAATGAATGTGTATGTGTGTGTGTAACAATGTATCTCCAAACAAGCAGGAGAGAGAAGAATGGAAGCAAAGGGAGAGGAACTGTGCTTGGTAGCCACCAGAAATGTAATTAATGAGCAAGTTTCTCATGATTAACTTTTATTAAGCTGTACCCTTGAGCCCGAAGCCATCAGGTAACGAGTGAAGGCTGCAGAACAGGATGGAAAATGCACACCTTTGCACTGTATCATCACATCTTTAGACTTACACAGCCATACGTCATAATTAAAGCCAGGTCCAGTAGTACTGCGTGGTTTAATCCTGAGCTACAGTTCCTGCAAGTGTTTTTTTTTTATCGTTTTAAAAAATCGTTTTTATCGTTTGTTTTTTAATCTCCACTTGTTGATGGCAAACCTAAACCTAAACTTCAGGTGTGCTTTGATATGGTTACAGACAGCAAGAAAAAAAACAATGCTAAATCAAAACAATAAAATGCAACTAACCATATGACACCTGTATATGTGTGTGTGTGTGTGTGTGTGTGTGTGTGTGTGTGTGTGTGTGTGTGTGTGTGTGTGTGTGTGTGTTTTTATCATTGTGCACCAATCAGAATTTAATTTAAAATTAATTTTAACTGTTTTCAACTTCAAAAATCAAGGCAAACGTGACTTGACAAAGCCATGGATGAATGGATGGATGGATGGAACTCATTAACTGAAAGAAATATTAAATTTTACACAACCCTGTCTGCCACCAGGTAGAAGTTGACATATGTCAAAACTGACATGTCAACATGGGCAGGTTGCAAGCAACATGCGTAATATGTCACAACTGTATGATATAATATTATTTTGATTGCATGAAAACGTAAAAATTCTAAAGTTTTTTTCCTGTTATGGATAGATTTAGATTTAGCCAATAATACAAATTAATACATTTTATGCTTTATTTTAGGGGAGTGTTTGTTTACTTTTGTGTGGCAAATAATTTTTGTGCCCCATTGAGTCTAGTATATGAGAAATTTTTGAGCGGCTTATTTGAATGCAAGTAAAACTTTTGAATTTGTAGGAAGTAGGATAGGAAGTTCCGTAAGGCCTGTTCTGGTTTGAGCCCATGGCTCGGCAAGAGAACATGAAGAAGCTTGTCCAGGAAAAAAATGGAAAACGACGGCTTTAGTCAAATGGGAGGTAGGAATCAGATTTCAAAATTGAGGCTTATGAAATAGTAAATAAAAATCCCTGCAGCAAATGCTTGCTGGTGGCTGCAGCTGACTAGCTTAAGCACATGGCATGAGGTGGGCATTGTCTTTATAAGATGGCACCTCATAAAATGGCATTAGCTGCCATTGCTGGGGCTTGAAGCTTCATCCTGCTGGGTTTAGGCCCAGCGTGTTCGCCAGTGCGCATTATTAGAGTGACATCTGCTTTACAAATCCTGCACCCAGGAGCATACCTAAACAACTCATTTCAGCTCCATTCTCTCCCTGCCACCCCTTCGCAAGCCTCCCAAGCAGAGGGTGTGTAACTCATTTTGTTCTGTCGTCTTCTCTCTCTCTCTCTCTCTCTCTCTATTTTAATTTGCTTATGGTGCAATTTCTCTTTCTTTCCTTCCTCCCTTCTCTCTGTTTGCAGCCCTCTGGCCAGTGATGAGTATTGCACAACAGAGGGCTTCACTTTATCAATCAGCTGTGGCACAAACACTTAGTGCATTACAGTGACCATCCTTTATTTCAAAGCTCTTCATGGAGGAGGCATGCAAATTGCTCCCGCATCAGCTGCCTTGACAAAAGAGCAAATTACACAATGCGCACAACAATTTCTGAAGGCCTGAAGAGGTCGTTGACTCTGGCCTTTTTGATTTAATGTTACAGATGGCATGTATTTATGCATAGTTTATGTTATCAATGAGCTGTAATGATTGCGAAACATACAAAATTGAAGTTAAAGTTCACCAATGCTAAATTATACATGTTTGGCTGTGCATTTAGGTTTTTGAATACATTTACAGATTGTGAATTTTACATGTTAAAATGTTGCATGAAGGTTCTGGGTCATCTAAACTCCACAATGTTTTTATGTGACGGTCATGCTGTTGTCGGACTGATGGACTAGATCTCTGAAATCCCATGCGATAAGGCTGGAATGAAACAAGCATTACAAACATCACAAACTGTGTAAGACAAGCTTCCTCTGATCTGTTTTATCAATCACACACATACACACACACACATTGAGGCAGTGATAGCTCAGCCAGGAGCTCCTTTAAGTCTGCTGTCAGCAGGTATCCTTCCAATTCAATGAAAGCAACATCATGTGCTGTTTCACAGACTGCCAGGCTTGACCATCAATAAGAAGCAGTTCTTGGCACTGTCTGATAGTGTTTCTCAGCTGATTTTGCTTCTGGACCCAGATTTTATGGTATTTATGTTTACAATCTATGAACTGCATAGGCCCAGACATATGAAAAAAAAAAATATATATATATTAACATGACTGACTGAATGGGAACATTGAAGTTCTGTAAATGGATAAACACAAGTAGAAGTGTGATTTAGCATGTGATGTTCAACATAGTCTGAGTCATATTTTCTTTTGCCTTGGATGGTTGTGTTCGTGGGTTGAAGATGAAGACATTATATTTGATCTGAATTTGTGCTGAAATACCATGGAGTTTGATTGGATGTACTGCCTATAATGTCAACACAACAAAAAAGTAAAGTAAATGTTGTGTTTGTTTGTTTGTTTTTTGTGGTGGGTGGGGGGGTTGGCATTGTGTTACATCGTATTGCATTTAAAACAACCATCCAACCGACTTTAGACTTTGTTGAGTTTAATGGTAACCAGAACTAGGTTTGTTTAGCCAATTTTATGAACCGAAGTGTTTTAAAAATTGTAAATTATTTGTTTAATCATAGTATTCCAGTTCCTAAATCCTTTCACTGACTTTCTGTGTCTTACAGAATGTATT
Source organism: Barbus barbus (assembly GCF_936440315.1). Lineage (NCBI taxonomy): Eukaryota > Metazoa > Chordata > Actinopteri > Cypriniformes > Cyprinidae > Barbus > Barbus barbus. The sequence goes on along the minus strand of NC_136746.1, from coordinate 17,049,050 downwards.
TTGGCTTCTTTTTTTATGTCTTCAGTGAACCTCAGTAATATGTTCTTGCTAAACTTGCTAGCTGTACATGAGCATGACTAAAAAGTGGCGAGCCATCCTGTAGTCACTTTATCCTAGCAGCAGTTAATTAAATTACTATTATAAAAAGTATCCCAAAGCACATCTGTTTACATACTTTTCCTCAGGCTATTTAATTATCCTTTCTCTTTATTAATTTTGTGCTTACTTTTTATTTCTATTATATATAATTTAATATTTTATTCTTAATACTTTGAGTACATTACATATATATCTGTGAAGCACTGTTTTAAAAGATGTTCTATAAGTAGTTTCACTTGCATTGTCAGTATTCAAGAGAACATTGTCTTCAAAATGGCTGCTAGATGATGGCATTTTTTTTCTTCCCTTTTGTTTCTGCAATACAGGCAAAAATGAACAATTACAAACAAGTACAAACAATAGCTTTGTAATATCATTCCTAACATATAGACAGAAATTTGAATTTGCACACACAACAGTGAGTGATGTGTTTTGACACGGCAGATGAGGTCTGCAGGAATGAAAGAGAGAGAGAGAGAGACTTCCGGTTCATTCAAGTTTAGTTAGTATTCCACTGGGAACAGGATTGTTTCCCTGAGTAGCATTCCTTCAATGTCCTGTGGCCGGTGTTCCTTGTTAGGCTGTGGCCCTTCCAATGGAGAAAAGAGATAGATGGAGGGAAATAAATAAATAAAGAAGAGAGAGCGAGTGGGATGAGGAGGGGAGAGAGTGAGAGAGAGGGCCGCTACGCCAACACCTTGACGTAGATGTACAGCTGCTCACATTGCGCCTGTCTCACCTTTAGCCTCGTCTGTCTGCTGCCGCTTTTCATTTTCCGCATTCATACATCAATGAGCTTCGCGTGCTGACACCTCATTTTGCAGGCTACTTTGGTTATGGAGGCCGTGTTTTGCATATTGCAACCCACCCCCCTCCTGACACGCCGGTGATCTTTAAAGAGAGGGAGAGAGCGGCACAGAAGGAGAGCGAGTTAGCTACTTCTTTTCTTTCTGATGCGTACCTTCATCACTTTTCTCCTTGTCATGCAAAAGTTCTCCTCTGCGTGACACCAGCTCATCTTCTCCAAATCGAGCTTAATTGATTGATTTCTGTCTTTCATTTTCCCGTGTCTATCATTGCTGTCTCCCCCCTCATGCTTCTGTCTCTCCACTTTGTCTTTGCTCTGTGTTTGACAGCTTTGGTCTGAGTATATAGGCGAATAGCTTCCCTCCCCCATCACTCCTCTTCAATCTCTGTATTTCGAGCGAATATTACATTCCTATTGTATTAAATAATGGAGACTGATTTCCAGGATAATTATTACTGACTAATTAGTCAACACCACGAACAGTCAAGCCAGAGAATGTGTGGCTTTGCGTACCCATTTTAGTTTTTTCTTTGTTTTTTTGTTTTTTAAAGTCCCTTCATACTCAGAAAAGGGAATGACTGCTTGAATGTTTGATATGCATATTTCTTTGGTATATGTCTTATAATTGGGTGCCAGTGAGTTTTCATATACTACTTTCCATATAGGGATTGGCCAAACATTGTTTCCACTATGTGTGAGCCATTTTATGTGCTAATTTGGGCTAAACAGTAGTTTATGGTATTAATATTTTTATTTGAGTATTGATACATAATAAAACTATTTTAAGAAGCTAAATAATAATAATTAATATTGTTATTGTTCTTGTTGCTGTTTTATTTAATATTTCAGTTGTTTGATTCGCCTTATTGACATGAATTATTTTGCATTCAGGTGTGCCATTGTGACCTGATTTTCTCATTTAAAAGAATCTCCTGACTTTGTATGTTTAAGTTGAAGCTTAGATTGCCTCAACAACTTTTTTATGAATTTCTTATACACTAAAATTCCCTAACATGAATGAACACTTTAGATATATACAATGACAATATATTTGTCATTGTATATATCTAAAGATGTATACAATAAACATGTTTTTATTATAAACATTAGTAATAAGTTAATTTTAAAGGAATTCTAGGAAGTAACAACAACTATAATAATAATAATAATAGATTCATTCATGTATAGATGCATTCAGGTATGTCATTGTGAGATTATCTCTCTCTCTCTCTCTCTCTCTCTCTCTCATTTAAATTAATCTAAAATAAGCTTCAGCACATGTAGTTTTATTTTGAAGCTTTGACTGTATTTACTGTATTTTACACTAACATTCCCCTTGAATGAAACTTGAATGAACGCTTTAGAGAAACACAATGGCAACATTTACATCATGCTTCAAAATAGAGAATGCCTTTACTTTTTGTGTAAATGTTTTCACTTTTTACATTCTAACATTTAGTAGATAATTAAATACATGGGTCTGAAGGAAGAGCCTGTTTTAGACACACCCCCCTGAAAAATGCTTTCGTCCCCGTTGCCTTACATGCTCCTATGAGCTAATTGTGAATTAAAATCCCGACAAGCAAACAAAATGTTTGGTTGGAGCGAGGCTGACAGCCTTGAGGAGGTGTCGGCGAACGAGAGGGTGGGCTGCCGAATGAGGTGATGAAGGAAACAACAGGAAGAGTGTGAGGAGTGAGCGAGTGTGTGAGTGAGTGAGTGTTTGTAATGGAAAGTGGGTGGGTTATTTGTGTCGTATAGGTATCATATGGATATCTGCCAAACCTAATGTAATAAATTGATGTTTTCCTTGGCCTGAAAAGAGGGACCCGGGCTTTTAAGTGGCGAAGGGCTGTCATCTCTTTGCATTTGTGAGAGGAGAGGGGAGTGTGAATGTCACTTTCAAGTAGAACTGCAGCTCTCTCCTAATGAGAGATGGGGTCTGCCTCAGAGCCAGCCAAGGGGCCAAGGAGGAGACGCCACCCTCCCATAGCCTCCAATCCTCAGAGGGGCTGACAGCCTCCGATAAATCAAGACGCTCGCTTCCTCTCTTCCCTCCCTGCGCCACCTGCGGTGGGTGGAGAGCGCTCATTTTCCACCCAGAAAGAGAGAGAAAGCTGAGAGGTGTAAAGAGCGACGGAAGGGGGTGGAGAAAAAGAGAAGAGATGGTCAGGGCCCACAAAAACTCTCTGCAAATGTCCTTTGAACTACGTGTCAGTGTGTTTGCTGTACTGTACCTGTCTGCTGTCTTCTTGTGTAGAAAACAAGGCCGTGCAGCAACTGCATTTTCTGCATTTCTGTTTTGTTTGCTCGTTATGTTTGCATCAAGTTAATTGTGTTTTTGCCGAGTGGTGTGAGGTCGTTGTGTAGCATTACCTTTAACATTGTTATCTAGAGCAGAAGAGTCACACGGAGGTAATTATCCTGTTAAATAAGTTCAGGTGTTGGATGAGGCTGTTTGCCCCTGCTGTCCTGTGGAGCTAATGTCCATGCCCTGCCCAAAGGCATCCAGTGACCCATTACTGCGAGCAACAGCACTCACAAGCAGATGTGTACCATTTAAAATAGCGCCTCTCCGTTATTAAATGATCTCACTGCTTTTTTTCCCCTCTATTCTTTAACAAACACTCACTTACATTAAGCAAAGCTTGCAGTCAGGTCACATTGGTGGAGATACATTGGTAAAATATGATAATGTCCAGCATCAACAGTTTTGTACATTTCTGTCATGATTGCACAATCTCTCATGATTGGCACTAGCAATCAAAGGAATTTGCTAAGAATAAATTAAGCAGTTGCTGATGCCGTCATTTATTTTGGCACACTGTTTTAATTCCCTATCGCAAATCAGGTAACACTGCAGATGTGCCCACAAAATAAGTGCCTACATTTGCATACTTGCAAGCCAGCTCTGAGTACTAGATTGTGGAAGATGCAGTGAACTACCACAATCTAGCATCCTATGCTGTGACTGTACAACATTGCTCCACCACTGTGATCCAAGCACCTGAGTCGGCTTTTTAAAATGCAGAAAGTGCGCACGGAATTTGCCTGGATATATGAAATATTGTCTGAATTATATGGCGCCATGATCAATAGAAAATGTATGCAAACAAGTCTTGCAAATAAAATGAATTACTGTAGTGTCCAATTTGTATGTATCAATTAGACATTATTTAAAAATGATTAATTCATTTAAATATACTAATTATCTATTTATTTAAATATATTTGCATTATATTAATGTTATATAATTTATCTAGAATTATTAATATATTTAAAAGAATTAATCAAAAGCAAAATATTATTAAATTGAATAACAGTATATAAGAACATATAGCATCGGTTTAAAATTAATTTTAGGTGCTAAAAGTGTTTATTGAATTTATTTTTATTTTATTTTTTTAAGCCAGCCACTCTGGACCAAGTGCATCATAACTTGCATGTGCACAGAAAGAGAAATGATTCTGCAGTGTTTAATGTTGTTTGGATTGTTCCTCTTCAAAAGTACGTGAGAAAGTGGCTAGAAAGGAAATTCCAAGCTCAATAAATAATTCAAAAGTATGTAGAGAAGCAAAAGATTAGTGTTAGGGGTGGAGGAGAGGGGCATAGATGAATTCAGTGAGGTGGTGGGCCCAGTGCTGCCAGTATGCAGATTAAAGAGCGGGACGTCAGCGTGAACCTTAGACAGATGGCAGCGCCTCAGCGGAAATGGGAGAGAAGGAGGCGAAACGGGGACGGGAAGAAGAGAGAAAATCCAGCGATGCGACCTGCAGGAGTAAAAATTGCTTGCATTGTTGTTTTCATTATCTAGCTACTGTCATTTCATGAGCTTTGTATCTTTGAAATGAAAGAATGAGAAGGGAGGGTTTTAAAAAAGCAGAGGATTATGGAGAAGGGGAAGCAGAGAGGGCAAAAAAACTGTGAAATTAATCTTTTGTGCAGGTCCTGATGGAGCAGAGACATGCTCAGACAAAAGGTAGACTGGGAGAGAGGCACTGTGATTGATGAATAAAGTAAAGGTGTCATAAGTCTGTTATGTAAATGAGTGAAGGCACAGAGCATTTCGGGAAGGGAATGAGCGAGAGGAGAGAGCGCTGCACGTGTCACAGGGGCTATCGTCCCCCCAGCTTCAATCCAGCACAATCTTTTATCTAGTCAGACAAGCCCAGCCCGCAATCTGCACGGGAGCGTTGCGGAGCGTGAGCTCGGGGTACTTGAGGGGTGGAGAGGCGCCGCAGCTGCATCCGAGAAAGTGCACCGGGCCTGATTGACCAGCGCCGAATGGAAATGCTGTTAATATACATGTGTACTCACAGGTCCTCTTCACACGTCCGTGTGATATTGCAGGACAGAACTGAAGTCGAGAAACAGGGTGTCTGATTGACAGAGGTAATGGAGAAAGCTGGTGATGATGGGACTTTGGTAGTGAAAGAGCTGCTCACTGCACCTTTTGGTGTTGCTTGTATATAAAGTGGAATATGCAGAGTGTATATTCACATGTGGGTATTTCTTCAACTACAAGCACTTTTATGTTTCAGGGATAGAAATTTAGGGAAAATAATAGAATTTAACTTTTTAAAAATAGATTAGGAGTGAGGAGTTGGGGTGGATGAGGGATGCTGGAAAACTGTCATTGGACAGATGTAGGTAGGCTGCATATATATACGTATTGTGCTAGTTAGGATGGGCCAAACTGGTTGATTATATTAGGGATAGGGGGAGATCTCTGGGATCGGGCTACATTCCAGGCTCAGAGCCCTCTCACAGGACAGCACGCCAAAATATGCTTACTATTTGCTATGAGATTAGCTGTAAGGATGAACTTGTGAAATATACTGTGGTTTCATAAATTGTAATGTACATTTTAAATTGTTTTTTAGATTAAGAATATGAAAAATTAATGAGCATTTCATTTTATTATTATTATATTTTAAAAAAAATGTTTCTTTGTAATACTGTTTTTATGTTCTGGGGATAGAATTTTGAGAAAAATAATAGAATTTAACTTTTTTTTTTTATTCTCTCTTTTGTATATAGATTTATTTGTTTTTCCCTTGTCCCAGACTTTAAGGATGAAATTATCAGGAACCATTTTAATATTTGTTATATTAAAAAGTTTAGAGGGTTTATTATTATTATTATTATTATTATTATTATATCATAAAATACATTAAAACTGTAATATTGTGAAATATTATTACGATTTAAAATTTTTGTTTTAATATGTTTTAAAATGCAGTTTGAATTTTTAGCAGTCATTACTCTAGTCTTCAGTGTCACGTGATTCTTCAGAAATCATTCTGATATGCTGATTTGGTGCTTATCAAACATTTATGATATTTATCAACACTAAAAACAGTTGTGCTGCTCTTTGTGGAAACCTTGATAGTTTTTTTCTGGAATCTTTGATTTGTTCAATTTGGAGTGGTGGAAATGATTTTTGATCATGATGGTTTAGGGAAAATATGATGCAATTCTTTTGTGATGTACTCTGATGTTCTAATTTACATTCATTGTGGGTTGTTGCTAGTGATTAAGTACCACTTTCAAACACATATACGTAAAAAAAATTAAAGCATTTTCTAGGGGTTTTAAAAGTCAAGTCAATGTTTAGGAAACAGCTACATTCATGCATACAGAGGCATGTACTGGCCAGAGAAATAAAGGATACATCACAGCACCTCCTTTTATTAGTATAACTATGCTCCATCTCTCCAGAACCTTTTTAATTAGAAGGGCAGGGTATTGCTGAACCAGTCATTAGGGCCTAAGACTGCGAGTGGGACGCGGGTCGTGCCTCGTGTGAGCCCTCACCCTCACATGCAAACGGGCACCATCGTTCATAAACTGACAAAAACAATCAATCACCAGCACATGAAGGCAGAGCAATAGGTTGAAGTATAGGGAAACTGATGATACCCTTGCTTTAATTCTACAGCAGCAGTCTTGTGTGATCGGAAAAGACAAAGGCACGTAGGGTTACCTCTGGAGGAGGTTCAGCTAATTGACAGCACTTGTTGTCGCGTCTTAGCTTTGTTTAAGTCACGGAGGCTAACTAGCTATCTCTCCCTGATGCACACTGTTTGTTCAGCTAGCGCACTGCTGAGAAACCCGTTTTCATCAAGCGACTCATTATTAACGGGTTCATAAATAAACGGGACTCTAATATTTCTCTCTGTTAGTGTTTATTGTGGGCTAGCAAAGTGCAGCGGCTGTCTTTAATGAAAGAGAGAGCCATGGGTAATTGAAGCTTATTATGCCCGGGTGAGAGACGGTGGCTGAGAGAGCGAGAGAGAGACAGAGAGAGAGAGAGAGAGAGAGAGAGAGAGGCTGGCACTGTCAAAAACAGTCTGCTTCTGTGACTTTCTTATTTCATCATGACAAAGCGATTTTGGACCGCCTGTGGTGCTGTGGTTTACATATTTACATTGGATGCAGAAGCAGCAGATGAAATGACATGGAGTCTTTGTACACAGTGCCGGCCCATCCTATAGCCGATGTGCCCAGGGGGGGCCTACAAGATGGTTCATAATAAATGAGCAGATCATAACTTGTGATATGAGAACACTTCTCGTCTAATCTACACTGCCAGTGAGCGGCATTATAATTCTGGATCTAAGTATAATCTCTTTTTATGAAAAAGTGTTGATAAAAGTATTGTTATTATTTAACAAACATCTCCAATTTAGCTTTGTTGCATTGTGCCACACCACTGTCGAATGTGCATGGACCTCAAATTGTAATATACTGTATGGTTTCATAAAATGTAATATATTTTTTTAAAGAATCATGCAGGGAAAAGAGCAGATTAAGATTGATTATTTTATTTTATTTTGACTATTTTGTAATAGCGATTCCCTAAAAGTATTTGAACACTTGAAAATCTTTCAAGGCAGGACAGAATATTAAGTGACTTGCATTTAATGATGACATACAAACATTTTGCAAGTGAAACGTTTTCCTTAAAAAAAAAAGAGGATAAAAATGACACTTTCTGGTTCTTAAACATGGTTATGTTCATAGTTAATGTGATGAACTGCACATGTGGTTACTCTGCAAGGACACCTGTGTGAACTTGAGGAGAACTGAACTGAACATCCACTAAAAATCACTTTGAGACCAGATAGTTAAAGTAATTGCCAAATGGATAGAGAGTCAGATTTGTAACCCGAAGGTTGTGGGTTTGTGTCTCAGGTCCGGCAGGGATCATGGGTGGAGGGAGTGAATAACCAACACTCTCCACCCTCAATACCATGACTGAGGTGAGACCCTTGAGCAAGGCACCGAACCCCCAACTGCTCCCCGGGCGCCAAAATGGCTTCATTGGACTTAAGTCAAGTCAAGTCAAGTCAAGTCAGCTTTATTGTCAATTCTTCCACATGTACAGCACATACATACAGAGAATTGAAATTGCATTACTCTCAGACCCTTGGTGCATACAGTTAACATTAAACACGTTCAGATACAGATAATACAGTTTAAACATATGTACATACAACTATACAAATATACAAATGAGGATATTGTAGAAAAAAATAAGAATTAGATCGATAAGTGGCATAAGGCGCATGGCAGATAAGTGCAAAACCAGTTAAATAGAAACAACACTGTGTAGATATATTTGTAGTGCAAAAGAGCTTATCAGTCTGAGGACATTGTAGAAAATAAAAAAAGAGAGATAGATAAAGTGCATAAGGCACATGGCAGAATAGATGGAGTGCAAACCAGTTGAATGTACAAAAACAAAACTGTGCAGATTTGTTTTGTTTTGTTTTGTTATGAGTGTAGTGCAAGAAGAGCTTATCAGTCTGTTAAAGTGACAAGTTCGGATAGCTTTTAACGTTATAGAGAGAGTGATTTGAACGATTGCTGCACCTAATTATTCTGACATGAATTTAAACTATGTCATGAACCCGTTCATAATGAGATTGAGAAGACATACCAAGTTACATCTGGTAGATATGTTAGAATTTCAGTAATATTCTACTTCCAAACTCTATCCGCCACATACATCACGGTCCACCTGCTTGTACTGATGCTGTCTTTCCCTTCCGCCATCACACTTTTTCAGCCTTGTCTTCTCTCGTCTCTTCAGGGTGTTTCAAATGGCTGAGCTAGTCAAATTTACCCACCTGGCTATTTTTCAATAGCGACGTCTCTTTATTCTGCTCAGAAAAACAGTGCATATGTCTGGCTGATTCTTGGTTTCCTTTTCTCGCTCTCTTTCCTTTTCGCCTCCCTCCACCTTTCTCTCTTCATCAGCCACTCTATTTCTCTCTTTTATTCCTCCCTTCCTCTCCACTGTTTTCATATGCAGAATGGCTATTGTGAGTTAGTGGATATCTCTCTTATGCATGCCCGGACTGCCTCTCTCCCGCTCTCTCGTTCTCTCCCTTCCTCATGCAACAGAGGTTCGAACACGCACATTACAGCAGAGTGACAATATCCCTCCTTCAGATAATGCCATAAATGAGGCAGAATTTACATACAACACGCAGCATGCCGGTCTCTGCTTCTCGGCGTGTCGGGCTGTGCTGTGTGCGAAAAGAGCGCTGCTCTGCCAGCGCCGGCTCTGAAGAGGCTCTCCAGCGGGACAGCCATTAGAGCCATCTCAGACTAATGACACGAGAAACGCTAGCACAACGCCAACTTCCCCTGCCTGCCTCACGCTGCTGATGTTAACTATGACCGCTAATACCACAACTTCAACCCTCAGCTCCCCTCTCAGAGTTAAAACGCTCTTTTTCACATGCGGCCAATGAAAGGGCTCGACTTTACATGCTATTACCTGCAGATTAGGCTCGTAACATCCCAGAGCTCTGTCACCTACATGTACTAAACGTATGATTTAACTTAAACCGCAGCTCCAAGTTTTAAAGTTTCCTCCGTCCTCAGGGAGAAGCTGTGATCCGTTTCGTGTTTGTTTGTGCGGCTTTGTTGTGTGTGTCACTCTAAATGGAGTGGTGGCCTAAAACAGTGCTTTAGCCCACCTGCACGTCACACTCAGTGGAAGCCGAGAGAGACCCGCTAAATTAGCTCATTGCCTGATTGATGCATGGCTGTTGACTTGCCAGGGCACTGCAGGTGGAGGACTGGCTTTTTAAAGCATTGTGCTCTTATGTTGGGTAATGGTGCAGATTGGCTTGAACTATGCAAATGGAACCAAACACAGGCATAGTTTGGTACACTGTTTATTTTTGCTGTCACCTTGCTAATGAGGGGTCCTCGCCCCAAAACGATCTGCTCACTGTGACCCGCCCCACTGAAAGTAACCCTGGTTATACAACAGATGAAAGCACTTTAAAAATCACTCTTTACATAAATGATTTTGATGCTCTGAGTGATGCACTAATTTGCTGTATTTTACTCAAAAAAAAAAAAAAAAGCCACGCGACCTGACATTTATTCTAATGTTTATGAACTACCATTATCTCATGTTAGGTTTTAAAAATTCTTTCATCATTTATACAAAAGGTGATTTGTAGAAGAATGAACAGGCTACTATTTTACTATTATTATCAACAATAAAAACAGCCTTGCTGCTTAACATTTTTTCATTAATCTTTGATAAATACAAAAGTTGAAAAGAACAACATTTATTTGAGACTGAAGTCTTTTGTAACAATGTAAAAGTCTGTAATGTCCCCTTTGATCAATTTAATGCATACACTGTAAAAAAAAAAAAAAAAAAGAAAAAAAAAAGTTAAAAATTTTAAGGTAACCAGCTTCAGCAGATTTTTTTTTAGCAACTTATTTTTGTAGGAGATTCTCAACTTTTTGTTGTATAAACTTAAAACAACAAGTTGAGAAAACTCAAAAATCTGCTGAAGCCTGTTGCCTTAACATTTTAACTTGGCTCAACTTTTTTTTTTTTTTTTTACGGTGTACTTGAATAAAAAAAATATAAATTTATTTAAAACATTTATTTAAAAAAAGTTTGTTATTTGTGTATTTAAAAGGTATTTGGTCACTCAAACAACACAAGAATGTATGAATGTAACTGCATTAAGTAACAGTTGCATGAAGTTATTATAAAGAAAGCCTCTTTATTTTATGAAGCGACTTTTTTAATTTTGGAGTTTCCCAGTCTAGATCCCTGTTGACTTTCATTATATGGAAAACAGTGACTGGTATGTTCTTTTCTATTATACAGGAAGAAGTAAAGTCATGAAGTTATGGAATGGCATGAAGGTGAATAGATAACAACAGAATTTGCCTGTTTTGTTGAACTATCCCTTTAAGGCATCAGAATGGATTTTGTCACTCTGTAAATTCATGTTGTGCATTGATGGATGGAACTTGTGTTGGAGAGCTGCTGTGTGTATTGTACTTACAGCGCTGTGTAGAGAAGATCTTCCTCCCTTCATGTTATTACTATCGAACCACACATCCCATGAAAGCTACCTATTACAGAGTCAATAGAAGCTGCTTATCCACACACACAAATCATTACTCTGGTCGAATTCTTCTCCGGCCGACTGCTTAATTAAGACACCGCTGCTCGCTGAGCTGAATTGGAGATAAATTGTTCCACTGTAGAAGCAAGTTATAATTCACTATTGTTGAGATTGAAGGTTTGCTGTCAAAATAAAAAGTAAATGACCATAGGTGGCACAATGGAGACTTATTTTTGACTAGGGCTGACAAAAACTAGAATGATTTTGTCACTGGATGTCTGTCACGGTTGTTATATATGTATGTGTGGGCACTCATGGGAGACAGTACAGAGGCCCCACTGACTTGTAAGACCAAGTAATGGCAGCGTAATGCACGAATGCTCTTGTATATTTCTACATTTCTTCCTCTCAGTTCTGCAGTAATTGATTCTAGTCATCTTAATTTCATTCACTGCAGCAACACCAATCTGATGAGGCCCAAATCTATTATATACAACCAATGTGGCCACTGAACACATCCCATGTGTTCTGAGATTTTGTCAGCAATTCATTAGCAGAAAATTAGGTCATTAGAGACCAAGTACAGGATGCAGATTCCGGTGGCGTCTTGTCAGTAATTCTCGCCATTATTTCATATTTTTTGCTTTTTAATTAAATGAGCGTTTTTTCCCTCTTTCTCATTGCTACCGAAGAATTCAGGAAATGTTTGCTAAATAATATTCCTAAATTGAATCTTTGTTGCATGAATATATGTGTTGAATATCAGAGACTGAATCAGACAAATTTAAGATGCATCAGAACATTGAAACCTGAGGAGCTGGAATTCCACCGAGAGACCCAAGGAAACAGGACATCGTAAATCAGATTCCTAGATCCAACTTGTCTGAAACTAAACAGCGAGCCTCTTTCACAAAACAACCTTGAGATAAAAGAACACTTATTGATAATTCCAATTCAGAAAGGAGACCATCAAATTTGGGGCAAGTAATCAGGACTGATGGCCAAAGAGATGGCTATCACATGGGTTCCACGCTGAATTTACGAGCTTCCTTAGACTGACTACCCCCACACATAGAAGACAAAGAACCCAACTGAAATTCCTTGTTTCACAAAGGCTGTCTGCTTCCATATGCACCTAAAATCATCTTAAAAGACTTTCATTTTCAATTTTTAATTAAACTAATCATTTCTATGCATAACTGCATATTATGTATGTAACCCACACATTTGACTATCCTTGTTTTAGTCACTCATTGTGTATGTCTTGCTTTTAATAAGTATTGAATAGCTTAAGCCTTAAAGGGTAATATTCATGTTTGGTATGTATGAGTTTGAAAATTCATGCTTTAAATGTTTCTTCCAATCAATTCTTTGTCAAATGCATCACAGTCTTGTTATAGAAATCATGTTTAAAAGTATACTTTGCAAGGGCCTGTAAAGTTCGGACCTCTGACTGAACAGATAACATGTTGATTTATTAGTGGGGTGGAGAAAAAAAGCAATACCCCGAGCTAGGACAGTATCTAATTGGTGAAGACGTCCAGATGGGACGGTCTGAAAGCCGAGTTTAAAAACTCAGGACACCATCAAACGCTTCCAACCCGGTCTCATCCTAACTCGTCACATATTGACGCTTGGTTTTGGCGTCGCATTTTGACGCTCAAGGTACCCCTTTAGCGTCACTTTTCGGCGTCGATATGCTAACGCGATATTGGGAATTTTATCGTCATAATAAGGTTGCCATTATTGCATATATGTAGGGGTGTGATTTTTCATTGTAAACAGTTAAAATAGTTTTATTTATATGACTTACCCAACCCCTGCCCCTAAACCTACCATCTGTGAACAAAACGCAAGATATAGGAGGCAGATGCAACTACTGTCATAATTTATTTAAAAATGATTAATTTACGCTAAGTGTTTCCTATTTTAAAAAATGGAGGACCCTTCACGTCGAAAAGTGACGCTAAAGGGTACCTTGAGCGTCAAAAAGCGACGCCAAAACCAAGCGTCAATATGTGACGAGTTGGGATGAGACTATGTTACTTCTTCTTAAAATTCCTCTTCTTCTTAAAAATGCTCTCTTGGTCCTCTCTCTCTCCTCTTCTTCTCTTATGCCACCGCGTTTTGACGCTGCTCTTTGAGCGTGCTCTGGCCCACGTGCCAGCTGCTACCACAATGAGAAGAAAACCATCTAGTCTCATTACCTCCTTTTATTTTTATTCTTTTACTTTAGATTATTTTCTTTCCGTGGAGGTTCGTGTTCTAATGTAAATTTGCTGCAAAGTCCAGCTCCGACTGCACTCGCTTCAAACTTCAAACAGACCAACTCCGCATCTTCAGCCAACGCCCAAGATGTCACTTCAAAGACTATTGAACTTCCAGCCAATCAGCAACTTCAACGACGATGACATGAAGGAAACCCCTTAACACAGACAATGCAAGCAAGTAACACCTCCAGGTTCTAACTGAATTGGTGTGTTTAATATCAATTTTAGCCTCATTGAGAAACTCAAAGCGAGGGTTAAATAAGTGATTGAAGGTTGTTCAGGTCTATGCAACATCACATATTTCTGTAAACTTGGGATTTCATATTTCCATTCCCTTAAACTCATCCTTTCCTCACTTTCTCTCTTCCTGCAACGTGTGAATGTGTGAATGCTTGTGTTCATGTGTTAGATTAGTTTATGTCTTAGTTTTATATAAATAAAATCTTATTTATATTGAAAAGAGAAGTATCTTGTGTTTTATGCTCACATGTTAATGTCTTAAACTGCCGATCTTGTTACTGTGCTATTAAATAGTGTTTTCACTATATTTTGGATATTAATTTCCATTGCAGAGTTTGTTGTACAGCTGGTTCAGTGAATCGCCGTAACAGTGAGTCTGTTCAAATCCCTATAAAATCATAAATGATTCCCTTTGAGCTAAATTAAACTATTTCTTTAAATTACATATTAATATTACGTTTTTGTTTTTTATTACGTTACATATGCAAAAATATATTGTGAGGGCTGAGTGCTTTTAAATTGGAGAGATCACTCATGGCTTCACCTTTTCGTGGCAGATAAAGCTATGAGGAGTAGCGCTGCAGTGTCACCCTACTGAGAGAGAGAGAGAGGGAGGACTAAATCACATCCCTGGAGTTTTCCCACGTCTATGCTCCGTAGCCGTTTGCCATTTCAACCCATTATTACTGGCCACAAATGAAATTATCAGTGTATTCCGAGTGTAATGCTGTTTAGAATGTGTTTTGTTGTACACTGTGAGATGCTTATCGCATGCGATACGCTTGTCGTAATTTCCTCTCAATTAATTCTGCATGACGAGAAGGGTTTCTCGACGGAGCACCTCATGGCTAAAAAGTTGGTTTTTGTTTTACCGTTGTTCGCACTTGTTAGGACCTAATCATTCTCCTTTAGCAGAAAGTCTTGTGTGGAAGAGCAATTTTTTAAATGTGGCACGGCAGCCATTCATCAGAAGCCGAGAGCGTGCTGATTTGCATGTTAAGAGGTTAGTCTCCTGCCCTAACGTGTTATTGCAAAGTTTCTCTATTTTGTCTCCACCATGGAAAACTAATATCCAGAGCAAATATTTCCTTATTCATGCATCCAGATTAACAAGTATAACCACTGCGCCTTTCACTGCATAATGGTTGGTAGAATCAAATTCGTTGGATATGAATTCCAATGTAATATGGCCAATATTTTATGTTAATACAATAAAAATGTAAAGTCGAAATTATGGGCTTATTTTTATGTAAAAGGTATGCTGAAGAGCACTATATTACATATGCACACGTGGTTAAGACAGCACCAGGGGATAGGCTGTTGCTAAGAGACAGAGCAAGGGAACGGACCATTTCCAATGATGAATTAACTCTAGGAGGAGGGTGACAGTAATCTTTGTCACTAGATGCACTGGCTGTCGGAGTCCTGTCATTTTATGCATCTCATGCAAAACAGATGTACCCATATTCTAAAAAAAAAATCCAAATTCACCGGGCAAAAAAAAATCATTATACATCGCAAGGGCTGGAAGGCTGTCACAAAGAATTTTATTATTTTTCATCCTTTAACGAGCAGGTAGATTGTGCATATTGTAATTTTCACAGAGCTCCTCTAAATAATTCTGTAACTTTCTCAGTGAGAAGTTTTCACTCTGGTGGCTGCTCATTACAATGGCACCATGGCAGGGTCCCTCAATCACGCCGCCAAGAAAACACATACACACATGCACTGGCACTGCGCTGCATACCCCCCCACCACCACCACCACCACCCCCGCCCTCTCTCTGTCCTCTCCCCATCAATTACACCAGTAAACAGAACAGCACCACATTTTTAGAAGTGCCCATTGTCTTACCCGTGGTGTTTTTGTTCCATCGTCGTCTGCATATTGTCTGGCCCTAAACTTCTGGCGCTACTCCATTTATTGTACCTAGTCAAAGTCATTATTTAAGAAAAGGTTGTGGCAGCCATACCAGGTCAAGAAGATCACGTGGTTCTACGTATACACAGCTTAGGCTAAATAAAAAAAGTGAAAGGCTATCTGCTAATATACAGTAGTTTGTGCATCATAATATCATTAAAGGCATGCAGGTAAAGATGATGTCTGTGATTCTCAGAGGGGAGCAGAGAGAAACAGAGCATTCATTTATAGCTCAGAGCGCACCAGACCAACAGCAGAGAAATCACCGCCTAGATAGATGTGAAAAAACTGCTATTTCCCTCACTCTCCCCTGAATCATCTGTATAAACTCTCAAAGAAGGAGCGAGAGAGAGAGAGAGAGAGAGAGAGAGAAAGGGGGAGATCTAACAGCAGCTCCTAAGAGGCCTGGTGCTGCAGCCCTTCCATCTCAGATTTGCATTCATTGTAAAGATTTATGGGATACCTCCCCAGAATAAGTTGAAGCTGCAGGAATTTGGGGGGGAATTATTCAAAACAGTGATTATTTTTGGTTGCGATTATGCATGCACACCTGATCGGGGTGTCACCGCTGCCTCTTGTCCAGCAATGATGGAACGGACCAATTTTCTAACTTTTCACCCACCTTGCATAAATGAAATTTACGCGCACACACATGCACAGCAGTCCTCCTGTGTCACTTATTGGACTAAGACTAAGGGCCTGCATACATTAGAGAGTGAGGTAGGGACTTGGCAGTGGTATGTTGCTAGGGAAATGGGCCAACACGCATTAAGGTTTAACAAAGAGGAAGTGATGCGTTTGTCCCCGGCATGCTCTCCTGGTCGTCCGGGGTCCTGCCTTGCACCGCAGTGGGGTCATTACACCGGAACGCTTGAGAGGAATATTGGCGTATGTCTATTCAGCTGTAACAAATGTGACACTGGGCCACAGAGGAATACACACTGTCTGAATCTGGACCAGGAGAAGAAAAAAAAAAACTATGAAAGCCACCTCTCTTTTTATACATTATGAGCTCATGTCTTTTTCTCTTTGAGAATGAAGTAGAAGAGAGCTAGAGGGGTCTTAATATCCAGTGTTTTTCATGATGTAGTCAATCAGAGGGCACAGTTGAGCCACTTTAAGGTAATGTGAACTGTGGCTGCGCTGCTGTAAATAACACAAAGCTTTAAGGACATTTAGAAACTTGTATGTAACTCAATCACATGGACATTCCAGACTGTTTTTTTATGTGACAGTTTGATATCATAGAAAAAATCTTCTATTGAACTATGAAAATGAGCTTGATTATTTGTTCCTCAGTTTGTAATTCTACATTTATTTAATTAATTTATTGTTTGTTTGTTGTTTTTATAGTTAGTTATAATGTTAATGTGTTATTGGTGTATGTTTAAATAGACACCACTATATATTTTCTTAGCATGAACATTAAAGGCAGCACTACAGTAAGACTATTTAATATAATAATAATATTAATATGACATTAAAATGCTGTGTATTATTTTATCTTAAATCTGGTAAAACAATAATAAATGCTGTGGATTTTTGCTTAAAACTTGTAAAACAATAAAAATAATAATGGGTAATAATATTATTGTTAACAATTATTAGTTTTGTTTTGCCCATTTTAAGCTAGAAAAAAAATCCACAGCATCAGAAAGTCTGATCACATTAATTTCCAGTTGACTTCATAACACAAAAATAATATCCTGAGGTTTTTCAGGTTAAGTACAGATATATTACAGCAACTTTTAATAAGACTTTAATTATTTTTATTTTTGTTTTTAAAGGCCTATAAATTATGAGTAGTGATGCTGATGTCTTTCCATAACCTGGTTAATGTCAAACCTGTCAATCAAAGAAGGGGACAAGGGAAGAGCATTGATAGAGGGAGAAACAGGGAGTGTGTGTGAGAGAGAAAGGCCCCATGGACTCTCCTCCAGATATTTATGGAATGCTGCCTCCAACTTGGGCCAGGCAGCTGGGGAGAGCAGGTGGGCTGTGCAGGTCAGTTCATTAACACACTCGCCCATACATACACACACACGCGCGCGCCCACACACACACACACACACACACACACACATACGCTCTCTCCCTCTCACTGTCTCTAAAACACTAACACATCTATTTTCATTTTGTCACTCTCTCTCCTGTGTTCTCTGCAGTCTGTACCCTATTTTACCAGAACCTCACACTCTCTTTCTCACTCTCATGTTAAATATAGTGTCTCAGTGTGATATCACTGTCTGTTTTGCCAGTTTCTGCCATGTTAATGTTACACTGTATGATTCAGGATAGCTTTGAGTTATACTTTGAGCTACAGATTATGTTGAATTCTCTGTCTGTGTGATGTCTTATTTCACAGGCCTTGTCAGAACAGGTCACATGATGTATAAAGGCCTCCATATAGATGGAGCAAATATGCTTTCAGGGTTTTCAGACAAACAGCCTTAGCTATGATATTGACCAATGCTAATTTATTATAGACTAGTACCTGTGGTTCAGAGTGAAGACATATATTAGCAAGTTCTTTTTGAACAATGGATGAATTCACTTTCCACTTTTTTTTCCTCAGTATTCCTCACAATTTGCATTTTGATTTTGAGTAGAATTTTTAAATAATATGTGTCCTTTTAGTTTTATTTATTTATTTTTTAGCCTACTGTAGCTTATCTTAAAAAATATTTATTATTATTATTATTATTATTATAGATACATTTAAATATGGTTTAATTTATTATAATTTCTATAATATGAATAATGCATTTTATTTATTAGACTTAATAACTGATGGTTTTAATAGTAATAACTCCTGTAGTTTTGTGTTGGCCTTATATTTGTCACTGTAGCTAAAATATATAAATCATATTTGTGTCAAATCTTGAATTTGCCCTGATCCATTGATAGTGATGGAAATATACAGAATCTCAAAATGATTTAACCCCACAAGTAGCCGTTTTTGTTATTTTCGGCAAATTTTGAGTGAAACGCTAAACAGCACTTTTCCGAATGGCCCAACAAACCCGGAAGTGCTGCTGCAGAGCATTTGTTCATAAACAGTTGTTTCCTGTATATGCAAGATGGGAATGTGCTTCCTATTCCTGATGTTCTAATCCAGCACCGTATCCACCTGTGACCCAGGTATTTCTTCTCCATAAGCACCTCCATCCTGACATCCCGCCAGACGAAGTGAGACCAAAACAACCCTCCTTCCCATTCGCCGGGTGGGTAGCCGAGAGAGAGCAAGGGAAAAGGAAAGGGAGAGTCAACATGCTTGTGTTGATGCGGGTGTCACAGAGCTGTAATTGGTGGCGGTTTAAGGTGTAAACAGGGTGCCAGTTCAGTGCGTAATTGCCCCTGTTTGCTAGAGTGGAGGGAGAGAGAGGACAGAGCAGAGGAGAGAGAGGGAAGGTCGGGTGGTGGGGTGGAGGGGGGCGGCAGCCTGACAGTGTGAGACCTCCGCTTGCTCCACTCAAATTGGAGTCACAGACACCGAGAGGTGATGCTCTCCAAGTGATGGGCTCGAGAGAAAGAGAGAGATAGTGAAACTGTATGTATGACACCCTCAACCCATTTCACATCTCTGCCTTCTGTCCTGAAAAAACACAATTAAAGAAGTAGAGAGAGGGAGGAAGAGAGAGAGAGACAGGAAGCAAAAAGGCAGATAAACAGGCATCAGAGTTCTTAATTTATATAAAATATTTATGTGAAAACCACCAAGGATTTACAGATTGTCTGTCTGATTGTTTCAGAGAGTAATCATACTTTTATACAAGGCAATATGACATTTTTATGATTATTATTGTCATCAGTATTCATAGTAGTTTTAGTGGAAGTGTATTTATTGTATAATGCACTTATGGTGCACACATCCTTTTTTTTTTTTTGAAATAGCAAAGTTAAGGAACTGTCCAGCAGTCCTGCTCCACACTCAGTCATGCAGCTCTGTTGCCTTTTATTCTTACTCTATTTAATAGCTGCTTATATATTAAATTGGAGTCTTCATGTTGCATGACATGTCAATACAGAGGTGGAACTGAGAGATTTTCCAGAGACTGTGACAAAGGAAAAGATAGAGTCGAGTTTAGCTTTATTTGTTTTCTCAGCTCTGCAGTCTAACAATAACTGTTGCATATACAGTTACTTATGATTGACAGATGTAGCTGATCCACAAGATGTAGGTTGTTCATACAGATATAAAAGAGTTATTATAATTTTCTTTTACGTTCTCTGGCAAATGAAGGATTTTGAACTCTCTCACTCTCTGGACTGTAAATGTGGAAAAAGGTTTATATTTTTAATAGCATACACATATATTAAGAGATTAATATAAGGAGATAATAGAGAGATAGATAGATGTAGTTTAACTGTTATTAAGGTACTGTTATGCTCTGACGATAGCAACACTATTGGCCAACACTGACTGTCTGTTGTGTGTGTTTGTGTCTGCACAGGTTATGGCGTGTCACAGTGTGCCATAGCAGGATTGCATCTGCAGTATAAAGACAGCCTTAGACATGCTAAATCAGTTATCCAGAGGAAGGTGCCAGGCCGCATGGCCCTTCTTAAACATATGTCCAGGCCTGAGGAGAGAGTCCAGCAGGGGCTAAGCATGTCTCACCCTGAGCGCTGGGGCCTGCATTAGTGACAATACGCATTACAGTCTTGTCCGTCTCCTTCAGCCCGCCAGCACCACATGCAACTGCCAGTCTAGCATGCTGACGACTTCACTCAATGTGACAGGCCAAAGGACCTCTCCATCCCTGCAATCAGCACACACATGTACCTTCCATTTATGCAGGGGCCAAAATTAACATTGTACCAACACTCTTAAAAATAAAGGTGCTTCACGATGCCATAGAAGAACCTTTTTGTCTAAATGGTTCCATAAAGAACCTTTCTGTTTCACAAAGGTTATTTGTGGCGAAAGAAGGTTCTTCAGATTATAAAAAGGTAAGAAAGAGATGGTTCTTTAAGAATCTTTGACTGAATGTTTCTTTGTAGAACCAAAAATGTTTCTTCTATGGCATCGCTGTGAAGAACCTTTTAAGCACATTTATTTTTAAGAGTGAAGAACAGAAGAATTTAGAACATTAAGCAACCGTATCAACTGAACCTTATTGTAAAGTGTACACTTTACTATAAGTTTCAGTGTGTTAATATTTATTTATTATATATTATTAACATTAACAGTCAGTTAATGGATTAGTTATGAGAACAGTAAACAACACTTACATCATTTTTTTTAAAGTTAAAGTTTTTTCTACATATATTTCTACACATATTTGTAACATTTCATGATGAGTTCACAATAGTTATTGGAACAATGAAAAAATAATACTTTATATATTTAATAAAATATTGTATTATGAATTAATATTAACTTAATAATATTAATATATAAATAACTATTGTGTATTAATATATCAATTAAAATATTTTTTACATAATACATAATACATCTTAAACATTTTAAGTTGTGTAAATTACCAATTGTCATTTATTTTAACCATGAAAAATAATATATATATATTTTACAACTGTCCCTAGGCAGTTGGATTGTTTATTTATTTTTTTGCTTTTTTTTTAGCAATAAATTATAATTATTATTATTATTTATATTTTTATTGATTGTATTATTTGTTTTTTCTCACACATTTTCAGTAACCAATTTGAGGTCACTCAGGGCATTATATATCAGTCTCTGTACATGAAATTAAAAACAACCATACAATCATTTTGAGTGGGAAAAAAACTTGTAGTCATGTTAGATAAAAAGAGTTTATCTAGGACAGTAAATTTTCCATTCAGAAATTGTTAGATGTGCATGACATGTCAGCTAACAGACTCACCTCTTTACAAGTAGACAGAAGATCAGCATCTGCAATGATCAGAGGAAAAGATAAACATGTCCATCAACGTGAGACAATTAGTTTAAAAGAGCGCTTGCAAATCTTTAATTCCCCATATCCCAAAACAGCAAGAATCAGGTTGTCATGTTTGTTTTGTTGCAGTTCCTAATAAAGTTACCAGCCAAACGACCAAATGATCAGTTTCTGTTCATTTTGGACTCTGCTAATATTTATTCCCACACAGAACCACCACCTCACTAGGACTAATGCTTCCCCACTAGTTGCAACAGTAAAAGACTATGGTGGACAGTACGCAGCCCTGCTGTCTATCTCCTGTTCTGCCCCAGTATGCCACAACAGCCTCAGGCCTGACTTATCCACCCTCTGAATTATGCATCCTCTCTGGAAATGAGGAACAAAGTTATGGCTAGAGGGGATTCATCATGAACATGCCTCTCTCTCTTGCATCTGGTATTTTTTCCCCTCTTCCTTGCAATTTTCATCAGGCTTCATCATGTTCGAAGGGAAACATGTTAGGATCAGCCAGCCTGCTCTTGTGCTGCTTCCTTTTGCCTGCATTATTTAGCAAACAAACTCCAAATGCCATGCTGCTCTCTGTTGCAGTCGCACGACCACTCGGCCTGTTTGTCTTTCTCTCTCTTTCTCTCTGTCTGTCTCTTACGTTCCTCAAGAGTCTTTCTTACTCTCCTTCAGCCTTCAGTGTGTCTGATAATGCAGAGTCTATCTTTTTTTTATTTCTCACTATCTGTCTGCTCCCACACTCCCACACATGTAGACTTGAATGTGTGTGTGTGTGTGTGTGTGTGTGTGTTTGGTCTATATTAAGTTGTCCCTGACATCCTCTGGTCTCATCATTCCCTATAATACAAGTGCTGATACATTGGTCTGAGTCAAAGTCACAAGTCAATAAATCCATTTCTTCTCCTCTCTCTAACACACACACACACCACAGAGTCGGCGCTTTTCTGGGCCCAGCCACAAAGTCCAGCAGTCTATCACGGCAAGGTCATTCGGTGTTGAAAGTGAGGAAGGAAGAAAAAACTTTAGCTGTAGAGAGGAGAAGAAAAGTATGTATAAATGTGTCAGTCCTCTTGCTATTTGCTCGCCTTCAGTGAAGCACTGCCATTCAGCACAACTCAATTTCAGTTCCAATTAAAAACGGGCCAAACAGAACTGTGCATACCGTGGCAGGTCGGCGAGAGGTGTGCAGTTACAGATCTGACTATTTTCCAGCTGACTGACTGACCCGCTCGGGGACGAACGCTACGTTGAACTGGCCTGTTGTTTTTTAGACTCATGC